>NW_024609014.1:95000-98574 GCF_018296145.1 Oncorhynchus tshawytscha | reverse complement strand
TAAAGACACCAGATCGAAGGCGTTCTTCCCGTGTGTGTCATGTTAACATGCTGAAAACATATTATGTACGTGATTCTCCCAACAGTTCCTCAGGTAAGCCGGTCCAGCCCGCCGTCTCCAGTGTGGCTGCGGTGGTGCTGAAGCCTGGCTGGGACCTAGATGAGGATAAGGAGGACGGGTTGGAGTTATGCCATACATTACAGCAAGGTGAACGCCTATGTAATTCAGAGATGCTGAAGAAGTTACCCTCTCAAATGGAACATTTGGATAATGATCAAACTAAGGATCTTATCCTATTGATAAACAGTTTTCTCAGTGTGTTTCAGGACATTCCAAGTCGCACATCCATCTTGGAACATGACGTGGATGTGGGGAACGCTGTTCCTATACGTCAGCATCCGTACCGGGTTAATGCTATATAATCGTTCCCAGATTATGTGTTGTAGTTTGTGTATTTGCATGTGTTTATTTCAGGAAATGGCTTCCTGAAATCCCTCAAGCAGCTGATTGGTCGACTCCAGGGCTAATTGGAGAGCTGACCCCGCCCCTCGTCAAGACACAGCTGTCTCCAATTACCCATTCCTTCAGAAGCTATATAAAAGCCAGTGTTCTGTTCAGAAGATTCTTTTTGCTAGAGAGATTTGCTGGAGGTAGATTTGCTAGAGAGATTTGCTGGGAGGTCATTGTAGAGATTTTGCTAGAGATTTTGCTAGAGGTTGATTTTGCTGGGAGTTCATTGCTGAGAGTTGGTATGTTTTGTGAGTTTGTTGCTCAGATAGAACTTATTTGATGTCCTTTGTTTCTTAGTTTGTTTGTGAAATTGTTTAATATTCTGTTTCATTTGTTCCCAGGGGGGAAGGGGAAGGCACCTAGGGAGTGCTTAGGCAAGAGGCCCGCGGGCATACATATACCCGTAGCATATTCGCTGTCTAGGCACACTAGGTAAGACCTGGGCGGACCACCCCTTGTATTTTGGTTAGGGCACCAGGTGGTGCTAAATTAGGTAAGTAGTGGGTAGGCAGGTAAGATAGGAGAGGGGGGGCTTTGAGATTTACTTTCTTTGCTTTGGTTCCGTCCAGCCCCTTTTCCCCATATTACCGTGTAAAGGAATAAAGTCCTTGTAAACGGTACCACATTCTGCTTGTTGTCATTTTTACTCGCACCTACAGTCCATACCTTTTTCGCTTCACAGAGTTTAGTTGTAGTTGGGTGTTGCGTTCCCTCTTCATAGAGGCGTGCGTAACAACCACTCGCCATATTATCAGGAATGGTGGTGGCTACATCATGTTATGGGTATGCTTGTCATCTCCAAGGATGATAAGGGGTTCTTCAAGGTCCCATTCTGGGAGAGAACAGTAACAACTGTTGGGAGACAAATCTCTCCTCCATGACCTCCCGTTGGATAGGTCACAGAGTGCGCGTGTGTTAGTGCGCGTGTGTTAGTGCGCGTGTGTTAGTGCGCGTGTGTTAGTGCGCGTGTGTTAGTGCGCGTGTGTTAGTGCGCGTGTGTTAGTGCGCGTGTGTTAGTGCGCGTGTGTTAGTGCGCGTGTGTTAGTGCGCGTGTGTTAGTGCGCGTGTGTTAGTGCGCGTGTGTTAGTGCGCGTGTGTTAGTGCGCGTGTGTTAGTGCGCGTGTGTTAGTGCGCGTGTGTTAGTGCGCGTGTGTTAGTGCGCGTGTGTTAGTGCGCGTGTGTTAGTGCGCGTGTGTTAGTGCGCGTGTGTTAGTGCGCGTGTGTTAGTGCGCGTGTGTTAGTGCGCGTGTGTTAGTGCGCGTGTGTTAGTGCGCGTGTGTTAGTGCGCGTGTGTTAGTGCGCGTGTGTTAGTGCGCGTGTGTTAGTGCGCGTGTGTTAGTGCGCGTGTGTTAGTGCGCGTGTGTTAGTGCGCGTGTGTTAGTGCGCGTGTGTGTGTTAGTGTGCGCGTATTAGTGATGCACGGGTTGACTCATAACCCACAGTCCCCACGGTTATAGATATATGGAGCAGATATATAAACAATGCAATACAAATTCCTAAATGTATAATTCTTGTTCAGTTCATGTCTGTAGGCAACATGAAGCTTTTTCTTTCATTATTTATATCTGTGTAGTCTCACCTATAGTCTAACTATCTAGTGTGTAGTCTCAGAGTTAGACTCTATAGCTGAGACTACACACTAACACTAGATACAGTTAGACCATATAGCTGAGACAACACACTAACACTAGATACAGTTAGACTCTATAGCTGAGACTACACACTAGATACAGTTAGACTCTATAGCTATCTAGTGTGTAGTCTCAGCTATAGTCTAACTGTATCTAGTGTTAGTGTGTAGTCTCAGCTATATGGTCTAACTGTATCTAGTGTTAGTGTGTAGTCTCAGCTATAGAGTAACTGTATCTAGTGTTAGTGTGTAGTCTCAGCTATAGTCTAACTGTATCTAGTGTTAGTGTGTAGTCTCAGCTATATAACCGTGGGGATTGGGGGTTTTGAGTCAACCCGTGCATCACTAATACACACACTCACACACTCACACACTCACACACTCTCACACTCTCACACTCACTAACACACACACTCACTAACACACACACTCACTAACACACACACTCACTAACACACACACTCACTAACACTCACACACTAACTCACTCACTAACTCACTCACTAACTCACTCACTAACACACTCACTAACTCACTCACTAACTCACTCACTAACACACTCACTCACTAACACACTCACTCACTAACTCACTCACTAACACACTCACTCACTAACTCACTCACTAACACACTCACTAACTCACTCACTAACACACTCACTAACACACACACTCACTAACACACACACTCACTAACACACACACTCACTAACACACACACACACTCACTAACACACACACTCACTAACACACACACACACACTCACTCACTCACTCACTCACTCACTCACTAACTCACTCACTAACACACTCACTAACTCACTCACTAACTCACTCACTCACTAACACACTCACTAACACACTCACTAACACACTCACTAACACACTCACTAACACACTCACTAACACACTCACTCACAAACACACTCACTAACACACTCACTAACACACTCACTAACACACTCACTAACACACTCACTAATACACTCACTCACTAACACACACACTCACACTCACTCACTAACACACACACTCACACTCACTCACTAACACACACACACTAACTCACTAACACACTCACTCACTAACACACTCACTCACTAACTCACTCACTAACACACGCACTCTCTAACGCACTCTCTAACGCACTCTCTAACGCACTCTCTAACGCACTCTCTAACGCACTCTCTAACGCACTCTCTAACGCACTCTCTAACGCACTCTCTAACGCACTCTCTAACGCACTCTCTAACGCACTCTCTAACGCACTCTCTAACGCACTCTCTAACGCACTCACTCACTAACACACTCACTCACTAACACACTCACTCACTAACACACTCACTCACTAACACACACACTCACTAACACACACTCACACTCACTCACTAACTCACACTCACTAACACTAACACACACACACTAACTCACTAAC
>NW_024609014.1:80000-90000 GCF_018296145.1 Oncorhynchus tshawytscha | reverse complement strand
ACTCACTCACTAACACACTCACTCACTCACTCACTAACACACTCACTCACTCACTCACTCACTCACTCACTAACACACTCACTCACTCACTCACTCACTAACACACACACACACACACTAACACACACACACACACACTAACACACACACACACACACTAACACACACACACTCACTCACACACTCACTCACACACTAACACACTCTCACTCACTCACTCACTCACTCACCCACTCACACACCCACTCACACACCCACTCACTCACTCACTCACTCACTCACTCACTCACTCACTCACTCACTCACTCACTCACTCACTCACTCACTCACTCACACACCCACTCTGTGACCTATCCAACGGGAGGTCATGGAGGAGAGATTTGTCTCCCCACTGTTCTTACTGTTATCTCCCAGAATGAGACCTTGAACCCCTTATCATAAAATAAACTCCCTAGTCCTTGGAGATGACAAGCATACCCATAACATGATGTAGCCACCACCATTCCTGAAAATATGGAGGTTGGTGGTTCACAGTGAGTGGTACTTATTTTTACCCATCTACCAATAGGTGCCCTTCTTTGTGAGGCATTGGAAAACCTCCCTGGTCTTTGTGGTTGAATCTGTGTTTGAAATGCACTGCTCAACTGAGGGACCTTACAATTATCTGTCTGTGTGAGGGTACAGAGACCAGGTAGTCATTCAACAATCATGATCAAACACTATTATTGCACACAGAGTGAGTCCATGCAACTTAATATGTGACTTGTTAAAAGCACATTTTTTTACTCCTGAACTTGTGGTAGGTCGTTGTTGAAAGGAAGAATTTGTTCTTAATTAACTGACTTGCCTCGTTAAATAAAAGTTACTTCAGTAAATTAAAATATTCTGGGTTGTAAATTAAAATGTTCTGGGTTGTAAATTAAAATGTTCTGGGTTGTAAATTAAAATGTTCTGGGTTGTAAATTAAAATGTTCTGGGTTGTAAATTAAAATGTTCTGGGTTGTAAATTAAAATGTTCTGGGTTGTAAATTAAAATGTTCTGTGTTGCCTCTCAGAATAGCATTGACGTTTCATCAGTTCATCAGGAAGTGTAAAGGGGTTGTTGTTCCTGCTGTGACTTTTAAAAACTTGATTCTGTGCGGAGGCTGGCTAGGGGTGACTGTTTAACAGTCTGATGGCCTGGAATCTGTTTCTCAGTCTCTCGGTCCCTGCTTTGATGCACCTGTACTGTCTCCTCCATCTAGATGGTAGCAGGGTGAACAGGATGTGGCTCGGGGTGGCTCAAGGTCCTTGATGATCTTCTTGGCCTTTCTTTGACACTGGGTGCTGTAGATTTTCTGGAGGGTGAGCAGTGCACCACAAACACACCTAAACACACACACTAGTGATGCTGTTTCTTCAATAGGACCCAACCGGAATTGCTAATAAACAATCCGTGAAAATCTGAGGCCTGCACCCGACCTTAATCCGCAATAGAAAATGCGCTGTACAGTCAGAGATGGCGGAACTATTTTTGGACAGGCCTTTTTAGACAGGCCTGGAATTCATGCTCATCATTTCTGACATTTTGGTGGAAGGCTGTTTATTAGTCAACTCGTCTATAATGAGATACATGCAGATTCTCTTCTGTCATTACTTGTTGCCCTAAAAGACTAAATAAAACCCTATTGCCCACCAGAATAACGTCATCAATCGATAGAATGAATGCTTCAATCCAAGTTGACATTGATAACCTTTGTTTCCTCTTTCCTCTCTGCTTCTCTCACACAACAAATATGTTTAGAGACCGGGGAGAAAATGCAACAACTCCATTTTCGGAGCAAAAATATCCAAATTAAAACAGTTTTTACCGGGTTTTAAGGAAATTAAAGGTCTTAAAATGACCCAATTTTTTTTTTTTACAATTTCAGTTCGGCTTGGATGCATATTTTATGTGGCTGAAATACGATCCACTTTTATGATTCTGTTAAAGATAGCACCTTTACAGACGGTCCCTAACTACACACTCACATTCTCTCTAGATGCTGATAAAGATAGCACCTTTACAGACGGTCCCTAACTACACACTCACATTCTCTCTAGATGCTGATAAAGATAGCGCCGTCATTTCTACAGATGGTCCCTAACTACACACTCGCATTCTCTCTAGATGCTGATAAAGATAGCACCTTTACAGACGGTACCTAACTACACACTCACATTCTCTCTAGATGCTGATAAAGATAGCACCTTTACAGACGGTACCTAACTACACACTCACATTCTCTCTAGATGCTGATAAAGATAGCACCTTTACAGACGGTCCCTAACTACACACTCACATTCTCTCTAGATGCTGATAAAGATAGCACCTTTACAGACGGTCCCTAACTACACACTCACATTCTCTCTAGATGCTGATAAAGATAGGGACCGTCTGTAAAGGTGCTAACTACACACTCACATTCTCTCTAGATGCTGATAAAGATAGCACCTTTACAGACGGTCCCTAACTACACACTCACATTCTCTCTAGATGCTGATAAAGATAGGGACCGTCTGTAACTTTATCAGCATCTAGAAGAATGTGAGTGTGTAGTTAGGGACCGTCTGTAAAGGTGCTAACTACACACTCACATTCTCTCTAGATGCTGATAAAGATAGCACCTTTACAGACGGTCCCTAACTACACACTCACATTCTCTCTAGATGCTGATAAAGATAGCGCTGTCATTTCTACAGATGGTCCCTAACTACACACTCGCATTCTCTCTAGATGCTGTTAAAGATAGCACCTTTACAGATGGTCCCTAACGACACACTCACATTCTCTCTAGATGCTGATAAAGATAGCGCCGTCATTTCTACAGATGGTCCCTAACTACACACTCGCATTCTCTCTAGATGCTGATAAAGACAGCACCTTTACAGACGGTACCTAACTACACACTCACATTCTCCCTAGATGCTGATAAAGATAGCACCTTTACAGACGGTCCCTAACTACACACTCACATTCTCTCTAGATGCTGATAAAGATAGCACCTTTACAGACGGTCCCTAACTACACACTCACATTCTCTCTAGATGCTGATAAAGACAGCACCTTTACAGACGGTCCCTAACTACACACTCACATTCTCTCTAGATGCTGATAAAGATAGCGACGTCATTTCTACAGATGGTCCCTAACCTCAAATTCATTCTCTCAAGATGCCCGAAAATAAATAAGTCATACTTCTCCACTCTTGTTCCCGGTTTCCTGCGCTGAACCTTAGTCAGGTTTTAATAGTCACAGTGGGTAGGTTTTAATAGTCACAGTGGGTAGGTTTTAATAGTCACAGTGGGTAGGTTTTAATAGTCACAGTGGGTAGGTTTTAATAGTCACAGTGGGTAGGTTTTAATAGTCACAGTGGGTAGGTTTTAATAGTCACAGTGGGTAGGTTTTAATAGTCACAGTGGGTAGGTTTGAATAGTCACAGTGGGTAGGTTTGAATAGTCACAGTGGGTAGGTTTGAATAGTCACAGTGGGTAGGTTTGAATAGTCACAGTGGGTAGGTTTGAATAGTCACAGTGGGTAGGTTTGAATAGTCACAGTGGGTAGGTTTGAATAGTCACAGTGGGTAGGTTTTAATAGTCACAGTGGGTAGGTTTTAATAGTCACAGTGGGTAGGTTTTAATAGTCACAGTGGGTAGGTTTTAATAGTCACAGTGGGTAGGGAGGGGTAGGAACCCCTTTACACTTCCTGATGAACTCAGTCACCATGTTTGTGCGTCTATGTTATTCTGAGAGGCAACCCAGAACATTATTTATTTTATGTTACCTTTATTTAACTAGGCAAGTCATTTAAGAACAAATTCTTATTTACAATGACGGCCTACCCCTATGGGACTCCCAATCACAGCCTGGAATCGAACCAAGGTCTGTAGTGACTGAGATGCAGTGCCTTAGACCGCTGCGCCACTCAGGAGCTTCAACATATCCCGGACTCTGACATCGCTCATTCTGATATTTCTTAATTTCTTTCTTTTGGGATTATGTGGATTATTATTGTTTTATACTGCTAGGGATTATTACTGAGCTGTTGGGTGTCACGCCCTGACCTTAGTTCCATTTTTATGTCTCTATTTTGGGTGGTCGGGGCGTGAAATGGGGTGGGCATTCTATGTTGTTTTTCTATGTTTTGTATTTCTATGTGTTTGGCCTGGTATGGTTCCCAATCAGAGGCAGCTGTCAATCGTTGTCTCTGATTGAGAACCATACTTAGGTAGCCTTTTCCCACCTGGTGTTTGTGGCTAGTTGTTTTCTGTCTAGTGTGTTTCGCACCTGATGGAGCTGTTTCGGTTGTTCCTTTGTTGTTTTGGTTATTCAGTGTTCAGTTAAATAAAAATGACTCTGGTCCTCACCTTCTTCCACCAATGGCCATTACATTGGGATTATGTTTGTATTGTTTTATACTGCTAGTCATTTTTACTGCACCGTTGGAGCTAGAAAACAAGCATTTGTTGCACCTGCGATAGTATCTGTGTACGCCAAATCCTGAATGTCTGAATGGACATTTCCACCTGACCACTAAGAACTAACAGCACTAATACTAATTAGAGGTTTGATTACAGCACCCAATATATCTTCTTACTGTAGGACTGTTCTTACTGTAGGACTGTTCTTACTGTAGGACTGTTCTTACTGTAGGACTTGGTTGTTCTTACTGTAGGACTTGGTTGTTCTTACTGTAGGACTGGGCTGTTCTTACTGTAGGACTGTTCTTACTGTAGGACTGGGTTGTTCTTACTGTAGGCCTGTTCTTACTGTATGACTGTTCTTACTGTAGGACTGTTCTTACTGTAGGACTGGGTTGTTCTTACTGTAGTACTGTTCTTACTGTAGTACTGTTCTTACTGTAGGACTGTTCTTACTGTAGGACTGTTCTTACTGTAGGACTGGGTTGTTCTTACTGTAGGTTTGGGTTGTTCTTACTGTTGGACTGGGCTGTTCTTACTGTTGGACTGGGCTGTTCTTACTGTAGGACTGGGTTCTTACTGTAGGACTGTTCTTACTGTAGGACTGGGTTGTTCTTACTGTAGTACTGTTCTTACTGTAGGACTGTTCTTACTGTAGGACTGGGTTGTTCTTACTGTAGGTTTGGGTTGTTCTTACTGTAGGACTGTTCTTACTGTAGGACTGTTCTTACTGTAGGACTGGGTTCTTACTGTAGGTTTGGGTTGTTCTTACTGTAAGATTCAGATGGTCTTACTGTAGGATTGGGATGGTCTTACTGTAAGATTCAGATGGTCTTACTGTAGGATTGGGATGTCTTACTGTAAGTTTCGGATGTCTTACTGTAAGTTTCAGATGGTCTTACTGTAGGATTCAGATGGTCTTACTGTAGGATTGGGATGGTCTTACTGTAAGATTCAGATGGTCTTACTGTAGGATTGGGATGGTCTTACTGTAAGATTCGGATGGTCTTACTGTAGGATTGGGATGTCTTACTGTAAGTTTCAGATGGTCTTACTGTAGGATTCAGATGGTCTTACTGTAGGATTGGGATGGTCTTACTGTAAGATTCAGATGGTCTTACTGTAGGATTGGGATGGTCTTACTGTAAGATTCAGATGGTCTTACTGTAGGATTGGGATGTCTTACTGTAAGTTTCAGATGGTCTTACTGTAGGATTGGAATGTCTTACTGTAAGATTCAGATGGTCTTACTGTAAGATTCAGATGGTCTTACTGTAAGATTCAGATGGTCTTACTGTAAGATTCAGATGGTCTTACTGTAAGATTCAGATGGTCTTACTGTAGGATTGGGATGGTCTTACTGTAGGATGGAACATGTGACAACTTTCACTGGTTTTCCCATTCAGTCTTGAGCCTGATGACTCACATTCTGTCCAGGGACAGATTGATTGGATTGGGCTGTTCTTACTGTAATATTCAGATTGCTCGATCACTGCTTGATGTCTCCAGGGATAGGTGGAGACCAGAAATCAGCACAGGCATTTCTACAATGTCCTCTTCACCCTGTTAACACCTGACATCAATAGGTATAGTCATTAAGATGCCCTCTTCACCCTGTTAACACCTGACATCAATAGGTATAGTCATTAAGATGCCCTCTTCACCCTGTTAACACCTGACATCAATAGGTATAGTCATTAAGATGCAATCTTCACCCTGTTAACACCTGACATCAATAGGTATAGTCATTAAGATGCCCTCTTCACCCTGTTAACACCTGACATCAATAGGTATAGTCATTAAGATGCCCTCTTCACCCTGTTAACACCTGACATCAATAGGTATAGTCATTAAGATGTCCTCTTCACCCTGTTAACACCTGACATCAATAGGTATAGTCATTAAGATGTCCTCTTCACCCTGTTAACACCTGACATCAATAGGTATAGTCATTAAGATGCCCTCTTCACCCTGTTAACACCTGACATCAATAGGTATAGTCATTAAGATGTCCTCTTCACCCTGTTAACACCTGACATCAATAGGTATAGTCATTAAGATGCCCTCTTCACCCTGTTAACACCTGACATCATTAAGGTGCAATCTTCACCCTGTTTATCAATGAGAACTGATATCCGATCTGGTGATCTCTCAGGGCAAAGGCCTGCATGCCCATAATTGCACCATATTCCCTATATTGTGCCCCATATGGCTTTGGTCAAAAGTAGTGCACTACATAGGGAATAGGGTGCCATAGGGCTCTGGACCATCACGACTCCAAAGCGTTGACATCCCTTATCACATGTCCTGTAACAGTGGAACATGTCCTGTAACAGTGGAACATGTCCTGTAACAGTGGAACATGTCCTGTAACAGTGGAACATGTCCTGTAACAGTGGAACATGTCCTGTAACAGTGGAACATGTCCTGTAACAGTGGAACATGTCCTGTATCAGTGGAACATGTCCAGACGTGTTAGCTCTGCACGGACACAATGCATCCTGGGTTACCCTCAGTGGATACCATGTCCTGTAACAGTGGAACATGTCCTGTAACAGTGGAACATGTCCTGACGTGTTGGCTCCGCACGGACACAATGCATCCTGGGTTACCCTCGGGATACCATGTCCTGTAACAGTGGAACATGTCCTGTATCAGTGGAACATGTCCTGTAACAGTGGAACATGTCCTGTAACAGTGGAACATGTCCTGTAACAGTGGAACATGTCCTGTAACAGTGGAACATGTCCTGTAACAGTGGAACATGTCCTGTATCAGTGGAACATGTCCTGTAACAGTGGAACATGTCCTGTAACAGTGGAACATGTCCTGTAACAGTGGAACATGTCCTGTAACAGTGGAACATGTCCTGTATCAGTGGAACATGTCCAGACGTGTTAGCTCTGCACGGACACAATGCATCCTGGGATACCCTCGGGATACCATGTCCTGGAACAGTGGAACATGTCCAGACGTGTTAGCTCTGCACGGACACAATGCATCCTGGGATACCCTCGGGATACCATGTCCTGGAACAGTGGAACATGTCCAGACGTGTTAGCTCTGCACGGACACAATGCATCCTGGGATACCCTCGGGATACCATGTCCTGGAACAGTGGAACATGTCCAGAACGTGTTAGCTCTGCACGGACACAATGCATCCTGGGATACCCTCGGGATACCATGTCCTGTAACAGTGGAACATGTCCAGACGTGTTAGCTCTGCACGGACACAATGCATCCTGGGATACCCTCGGGATACCATGTCCTGTAACAGTGGAACATGTCCAGACGTGTTAGCTCTGCACGGACACAATGCATCCTGGGATACCCTCGGGATACCATGTCCTGGAACAGTGGAACATGTCCAGACGTGTTGGCTCTGCACGGACACAATGCATCCTGGGTTACCCTCGGGATACCTTTCAGCCGTGGCCACTATCTCTGGGTCTCGCTGAGGGATCCGTCCGCACAGGAGCTGACAGCCTTCAGACTTAACGTGCTGTTCTATGGACTATGAATAGATATGGAGGTTTAGCTCTGAAACAATACAATACAGCAATGAGATTTGTAATACAGGCTAGTCAACCCCCTTCTAGATCCACTACTGTAGGTATATACAGGCTAGTCAACCCCCCTTCTAGATCCACTACTGTAGGTATATACAGGCTAGTCAACCCCCCTTCTAGATCCACTACTGTAGGTATATACAGGCTAGTCAACCCCTCCCTTCTAGTTCCACTACTGTAGGTATATACAGGCTAGTCAACCCCTCCCTTCTAGATCCACTACTGTAGGTATATACAGGCTAGTCAACCCCTCCCTTCTAGATCCACTACTGTAGGTATATACAGGCTAGTCAACCCCCCCCCCTTCTAGACAGTACTGTGCAGCCGTCTTCATTGACCTTGCCAAGGCTTTCGACTCTGTCAATCACCATATTCTTATCGGCAGACTCAGTAGCCTCGGTTTTTCGGATGACTGCCTTGCCTGGTTCACCAATTACTTTGCAGACAGAGTTCAGTGTGTCAAATCGGAGGGTATGCTGTCCGGTCCTCTGGCAGTCTCTATGGGGGTGCCACAGGGTTCAATTCTCGGGCCGACTCTTTTCTCTGTATATATCAATGACGTTGCTCTTGCTGCGGGCGATTCCCTGATCCACCTCTACGCAGACGACACCATTCTATATACTTTCGGCCCGTCATTGGACACTGTGCTATCCAACCTCCAAACAAGCTTCAATGCCATACAACACTCCTTCCGTGGCCTCCAACTGCTCTTAAACGCTAGTAAAACCAAATGCATGCTTTTCAACCGATCGCTGCCTGCACCCGCATGCCCGACTAGCATCACCACCCTGGATGGTTCCGACCTTGAATATGTGGACATCTATAAGTACCTAGGTGTCTGGCTAGACTGCAAACTCTCCTTCCAGACTCATATCAAACATCTCCAATCGAAAATCAAATCAAGAGTCGGCTTTCTATTCCGTAACAAAGCCTCCTTCACTCACGCCGCCAAGCTTACCCTAGTAAAACTGACTATCCTTCCGATCCTCGACTTCGGCGATGTCATCTACAAAATGGCTTCCAACACTCTACTCAGCAAACTGGATGCAGTCTATCACAGTGCCATCCGTTTTGTCACTAAAGCACCTTATACCACCCACCACTGCGACCTGTATGCTCTGGTCGGCTGGCCCTCATTACATATTCGTCGCCAGACCCACTGGCTCAGGTCATCTACAAGTCCATGCTAGGTAAAGCTCCGCCTTATCTCAGTTCACTGGTCACGATGGCAACACCCATCCGTAGCACGCGCTCCAGCAGGTGTATCTCACTGATCATCCCTAAAGCCAACACCTCATTTGGCCGCCTTTCGTTCCAGTACTCTGCTGCCTGTGACTGGAACAATTGCAAAAAATCGCTGAAGTTGGAGACTTTTATCCCCTCACCAACTTCAAACATCAGCTATCTGAGCAGCTAACCGATCGCTGCAGCTGTACATAGTCTATCGGTAAATAGCCCACCCATTTTCACCTACCTCATCCCCATACTGTTTTTATTTATTTACTTGCTCTTTTGCACACCAATATCTCTACCTGTACATGACCATCTGATCATTTATCACTCCAGTGTTAATCTGCAAAATTGTAATTATTCGCCTACCTCCTCATGCCTTTTGCACACATTGTATATAGACTCCCCCCTTTGTTTTCTACTGTGTTATTGACTTGTTAATTGTTTATTCCATGTGTAACTCTGTGTTGTCTGCTCACACTGCTATGCTTTATCTTGGCCAGGTCGCAGTTGCAAATGAGAACTTGTTCTCAACTGGCCTACCTGGTTAAATAAAGGTGAAATAAAAAAATCCACTACTGTAGGTATATACAGGCTAGTCAACCCCCCCTTCTAGATCCACTACTGTAGGTATATACAGGCTAGTCAACCCCCTTCTAGATCCACTACTGTTGGTATATACAGGCTAGTCAACCCCCTTCTAGTTCCACTACTGTAGGTATATACAGGCTAGTCAACCCCCCTTCTAGATCCACTACT
>NW_024609014.1:42500-72500 GCF_018296145.1 Oncorhynchus tshawytscha | reverse complement strand
CACACACACACACACACACACACACACACACACACACACACACACACACACACACACACACACACACACACACACACACACACACACACACATTCATGCTACACACACATCACAACTGATTCTATCAGACTCATATTATAATTGCTAAATACTGCACAATTTAAACACTTACCCCCCTAATCCCCCTTTTCCAAAACACATGTAAATATTGAACTATAAACTGTCCCTTCCTGTATTATACTGATGCTAAAAATGTTTATTCTATTCGACTGAGACATTTACTTTATGTTCCTATTCTTCTCTTGTATAATTTGTTGTTGTTGCCCAGAAGGATCCTGCAAGGAAGCGTTTCATTGGACGTGTAATCAAATCAAATCAAACTTTATTTGTCACATGTGCCGAATACAACAGAACGTACAGTGAAATGTTTACCCATAAACCAACAATGAAGTTTTATGAAAATACCTAAAAGAAAGTAAGAGATAAGAATAACAAATAATTAAAGAGCAGCAGTAAATAACAATAGTGGGACTATATACAGGGTATTACGGTACAGAGTCAATGTGGAGGCTATATACAGGGTATTACAGTACAGAGTCAATGTGGAGGCTATATATAGGGTATTACGGTACAGAGTCAATGTGGAGGCTATATACAGGGTATTACAGTACAGAGTCTATGTGGAGGCTATATACAGGGGGTACCGGTACAGAGTCAATGTGGAGGCTATATACAGGGGGTGTTACGGTACAGAGTCAATGTGGAGGCTATATACAGGGGGTACCGGTACAGAGTCAATGTGGAGGCTATATACAGGGTGTTACGGTACAGAGTCAATGTGGAGGCTATATACAGGGGGTACCAGTACAGAGTCAATGTGGAGGCTATATACAGGGTGTACCAGTACAGAGTCAATGTGGAGGCTATATACAGGGTATTACGGTACAGAGTCAATGTGGAGGCTATATACAGGGGGTACCGGTACAGAGTCAATGTGGAGGCTATATACAGGGTATTACGGTACAGAGTCAATGTGGAGGCTATATACAGGGGGTACTGGTACAGAGTCAGTGTGGAGGCTATATACAGGGGGTACCGGTACAGAGTCAGTGTGGAGGCTATATACAGGGGGTACCGGTACAGAGTCAATGTGGAGGCTATATACAGGGGGTACCGGTACAGAGTCAATGTGGAGGCTATATACAGGGGTACCGGTACAGAGTCAATGTGGAGGCTATATACAGGGTATTACGGTACTTAGTCAATGTGGAGGCTATATACAGGGTATTACGGTACAGAGTCAATGTGGAGGCTATATACAGGGGGTACCGGTACAGAGTCAATGTGGAGGCTATATACAGGGTGTACCGGTACAGAGTCAATGTGGAGGCTATATACAGGGGGTACCGGTACAGAGTCAATGTGGAGGCTATATACAGGGGGGTACCGGTACAGAGTCAATGTGGAGGTTATATACAGGGGGTACCGGTACAGAGTCAATGTGGAGGCTATATACAGGGGGTACCGGTACAGAGTCAATGTGGAGGCTATATACAGGGGGTACCAGTACAGAGTCAATGTGGAGGCTATATACAGGGTATTACGGTACAGAGTCAATGTGGAGGCTATATACAGGGTATTACGGTACAGAGTCAATGTGGAGGATATATACAGGGGGTACCGGTACAGAGTCAATGTGGAGGCTATATACAGAGGGTACCGGTACAGAGTCAATGTGGAGGCTATATACAAGGGGTACCGGTACATAGCCAATGTGGAGGCTATATACAGGGTGTTACGGTACAGAGTCAATGTGGAGGCTATATACAGGGGGTACCAGTACAGAGTCAATGTGGAGGCTATATACAGGGTGTACCAGTACAGAATCAATGTGGAGGCTATATACAGGGGTACCGGTACAGAGTCAATGTGGAGGCTATATACAGGGTATTACGGTACAGAGTCAATGTGGAGGCTATATACAGGGGGTACCGGTACAGAGTCAGTGTGGAGGCTATATACAGGGGGTACCGGTACAGAGTCAATATGGAGGCTATATACAGGGGTACCGGTACAGAGTCAGTGTGGAGGCTATATACAGGGGGTACCGGTACAGAGTCAATGTGGAGGCTATATACAGGGGGTACCGGTACAGAGTCAATGTGGAGGCTATATACAGGGTATTACGGTACAGAGTCAATGTGGAGGCTATATACAGGGTATTACGGTACAGAGTCAATGTGGAGGCTATATACAGGGGTACCGGTACAGAGTCAATGTGGAGGCTATATACAGGGTGTACCGGTACAGAGTCAATGTGGAGGCTATATACAGGGGGTACCGGTACAGAGTCAATGTGGAGGCTATATACAGGGGGTACCGGTACAGAGTCAATGTGGAGGCTATATACAAGGGGGTACCGGTACAGAGTCAATGTGGAGGCTAAATACAGGGGGTACCGGTACAGAGTCAATGTGGAGGTTATATACAGGGGTACCGGTACAGAGTCAATGTGGAGGCTATATACAGGGGGTATCGGTACAGAGTCAATGTGGAGGCTATATACAGGGTATTACGGTACAGAGTCAATGTGGAGGCTATATACAGGGTTTTACGGTACAGAGTCAAAGTGGAGGCTATATACAGGGGGTACCGGTACAGAGTAAATGTGGAGGCTATATACAGGGGGTACCAGTACAGAGTCAATGTGGAGGCTATATACAGGGTGTTACGGTACAGAGTCAATGTGGAGGCTATATACAGGGGTACCAGTACAGAGTCAATGTGGAGGCTATATACAGGGGGTACCGGTACAGAGTCAATGTGGAGGCTATATACAGGGTGTACCGGTACCGAGTCAATGTGGAGGCTACATACAGGAGGTACCGGTACCGAGTCAATGTGGAGGCTATATACAGGAGTTGCCGGTACCGAGTCAATGTGGAGGCTATATACAGGAGGTACCGGTACCGAGTCAATGTGGAGGTTATATACAGGGTATTACGATACCGAGTCAATGTGGAGGTTATATACAGGGTATTACGGTACCGAGTCAATGTGGAGGCTATGTACAGGAGGTACCGGTACAGAGTCAATGTAGAGGCTATATACAGGGGGTACCAGTACAGAGTCAATGTGGAGGCTATATACAGGGTATTACGGTACAGAGTCAATGTGGAGGCTATATACAGGGGTACCGGTACAGAGTCAATGTGGAGGCTATATACAGGGGGTACCGGTACAGAGTCAATGTGGAGGCTATATACAGGGGGTACCGGTACAGAGTCAATGTGGAGGCTATATACAGGGGTACCGGTACAGAGTCAATGTGGAGGCTATATACAGGGGGTACCGGTACAGAGTCAATGTGGAGGTTATATACAGGGGGTACCGGTACAGAGTCAATGTGGAGGCTATATACAGGGGGTACCGGTACAGAGTCAATGTGGAGGCTATATACAGGGTATTACGGTACAGAGTCAATGTGGAGGCTATACACAGGGTATTACGGTACAGAGTCAAAGTGGAGGCTATATACAGGGGGTACCGGTACAGAGTAAATGTGGAGGCTATATACAGGGGGTACCAGTACAGAGTCAATGTGGAGGCTATATACAGGGGGTACCAGTACAGAGTCAATGTGGAGGCTATATACAGGGTATTACGGTACAGAGTCAATGTGGAGGCTATATACAGGGTGTTACGGTACAGAGTCAATGTGGAGGCTATATACAGGGTGTTACGGTACAGAGTCAATGTGGAGGCTATATACAGGGGGTACCGGTACAGAGTCAATGTGGAGGCTATATACAGGGGGTACCGGTACAGAGTCAATGTGGAGGCTATATACAGGGGTACCAGTACAGAGTCAATGTGGAGGCTATATACAGAGGGTACCGGTACAGAGTCAATGTGGAGGCTATATACAGGGGGTACCGGTACATAGCCAATGTGGAGGCTATATACAGGGGGTACCGGTACAGAGTCAATGTGGAGGCTATATACAGGGGGTACCGGTACATAGCCAATGTGGAGGCTATATACAGGGTTTTACGGTACAGAGTCAATGTGGAGGCTATATACAGGGGGTACCGGTACAGAGTCAATGTGGAGGCTATATACAGGGTATTACGGTACAGAGTCAATGTGGAGGCTATATACAGGGGGTACCGGTTCAGAGTCAATGTGGAGGCTATATACAGGGTGTTACGGTACAGAGTCAATGTGGAGGCTATATACAGGGTGTTACGGTACAGAGTCAATGTGGAGGCTATATACAGGGGGTACCGGTACAGAGTCAATGTGGAGGCTATATACAGGGGTACAGAGTCAATGTGGAGGCTATATACAGGGGTACCGGTAGAGAGTCAATGTGGAGGCTATATACAGGGGTACAGAGTCAATGTGGAGGCTATATACAGGGGGTACCGGTACAGAGTCAATGTGGAGGCTATATACAGGGGGTACCGGTACAGAGTCAATGTGGAGAAGATATACAGGGGTACCGGTACTGAGTCAATGTGGAGGCTATATACAGGGTGTTACGGTACAGAGTCAATGTGGAGGCTATATGCAGGGGGTACCGGTACAGAGTCAATGTGGAGGCTATATACAGGGTATTACGGTACAGAGTCAATGTGGAGGCTATATACAGGGTGTTACGGTACAGAGTCAATGTGGAGGCTATATGCAGGGGGTACCGGTACAGAGTCAATGTGGAGGCTATATACAGGGGGTACAGAGTCAATGTGGAGGCTATATACAGGGGGTACCGGTACAGAGTCAATGTGGAGGCTATATACAGCGGGTACAGAGTCAATGTGGAGGTTATATACAGGGGGTACCGGTACAGAGTCAATGTGGAGGCTATATACAGGGGGTACCGGTACAGAGTCAATGTGGAGGCTATATACAGGGGGTACCGGTACAGAGTCAATGTGGAGGCTATATACAGGGGGTACCGGTACAGAGTCAATGTGGAGGCTATATACAGGGGGTACCGGTACAGAGTCAATGTGGAGGCTATATACAGGGTATTACGGTACAGAGTCAATGTGGAGGCTATATACAGGGTGTTACGGTACAGAGTCAATGTGGAGGCTATATACAGGGGGTACCGGTACAGAGTCAATGTGGAGGCTATATACAGGGTGTTACGGTACAGAGTCAATGTGGAGGATATATACAGGGGGTACCATTACATAGTCAATGTGCGTGGGGGCACCGGTTAGTCAAGGTAAATGAGGAAATATGTACATGTAGATAAAGTTATTAAAGTGACTATGCATAGATGATAACAGAGAGTAGCAGCAGTGTAGAAGAGGAGGGGGCAATGCAAATAGTCTGGGTAGCCATTTGATTGGCTGTTTAGGAGTCATGGCTTGCGGGGTAGAAGCTGTTTAGAAGCCTCTTGGACCTAGACTTGGTGCTCTGGTACCGCTTGCCGTGTGATAGTAGAGACAACAGTCTATGACTATTATGACTGGAGTCTTTGACACCGCCTGGTATAGAGGTCCTGGATCACAGGAAGTTTGGCCCTGGTGATGTACTGGGCCGTACGCACTACCCTCTGTAGCGCCTTACAGTCGGAGGCTGAGCAGTTGCCATACCAGGCAGTGATGCAACCCGTCAGGATGCTCTCGATGGTGCAGTTGTAAAACCTCTTGAGGATCTGAGGACCCATGCCAAATCTTTTCAGTTTCCTGAGGGGTAATAGGCTTTGACGTGCCGTCTTCATTGCTGTCTTGGTGTGTTTGGACCATGTTAGTTTGTTGGTGATGTGGACACCAAGGAACCTGAAGCTCTCAACCTGTTCTACTACAGCCCGGTCGATGAGAATGGGCGTGTGCTCGGTCCTCCTTTTCCTGTAGTCCACAATCATCTCCTTTGTCTTGATCACGTTGAGGGAGAGGTTGTTAT
Organism: Oncorhynchus tshawytscha; assembly: GCF_018296145.1. Lineage (NCBI taxonomy): Eukaryota > Metazoa > Chordata > Actinopteri > Salmoniformes > Salmonidae > Oncorhynchus > Oncorhynchus tshawytscha. The sequence continues at coordinate 66,581 of NW_024609014.1, read as the reverse complement.
CCTGGCACCACACTGCCAGGTCTCTGACCTGCTCCCTATTGGCTGTCTCATTGTTGTTGGTGATCAAGCCTACTGCTGTTGTGTCATCAGCACACTTAATGATGGTGTTGGACATGAGTGCAGTCATGAGTGAACAGGGAGTACAGGAGGGGACAAAGCACGCACCCCTAAGGGGCCCCCGTGTTGAGGATCAGCGTGGCGGATGTGTTGTTGCCTACCCTTACCACCTGGGGGCGGCCCGTCAGGAAGTCCAGGATCCAGTTGCAGAGGGAGGTGTTTAGTCCCAGGTCCTTAGCTTTGTGATGAACTTTGAAGGCTCTATAGTGTTGAATGCAGAGCTGTAGTCAATAAATAACATTCTCACATAGGTGTTTCTTTTGTCCAGGTGGGAAAGGGCAGTGTGGAGTGCAATACAGATTGCATCATCTGTGGATCTGTTGGTGCAGTATTCAAATTGGAGTGTGTCTAAGGTTTCTTGGATAATGGTGTTGATGTGAGCCATGACCATTCTTTTAAAGCATGTCCTGGCTACAAACGTGAGTGCTACGGGTCGGTAGTCATTTAGTCAGCTTACTTTAGTGTTCTTGGGCACAGGGACTATGGTGGTCTCCATGAAACATGTTGGTATTACAGGTATTACAGGTTGAGAATGTCAGTGAAGACATTTGCCTGTTGGTCAGCGCATGCTCGGATTACATGTCCTGGTAATCCGTCTGACCCCGCGGCCTTGTGAATGTTGACCTGTTTAAAGCAGAGAGTAATCACACAGTCGTACGGGAACAGCTGCTGCTCTCATGCATGTTTCAGTGTTACTTGCCTCGAAGCGAGCATTATTTAGCTTGTCTGGCAGGCTCGTGTCTCTGGGCAGCTCTTGCCTGTGCTTCCCTTTGTAGTCTGTAATAGTTTACAAGCCCTGCCGAATCCAACGAGCGTCGGAGCCGGTGTTGTACGATTCAATCTTAGTCCTGTATTGATGCTTTGCCTGTTTGATGGTTCGTTGGAGGGAATAGTGGAATTTTTCAAAAGCTTCCGGGTTAGAGTCCCACTCCTTGAAAGCGACAGCTCTACCCTTTAGCTCAGTGCGAATGTTGCCTGTAATCCATGGCTTCTGGTTGGGGTACTGATCTCTTGGCTACATAGCTGATGCACGCTGGACTGTCCATTAATCACGGTACTCCATTCTGCTTGTTTATGTTTTATCTGTCGGCCCCGTTGCCTAGTCAACGCCATTTTACCTGCTGCTGTTGTTGTGCTAGCTGATTAGCTGTTGTCTCACCTACTGTTTTAACTAGCTTTCCCAATTCAACACCTGTGATTACTGTATGCCTCGCTGTATGTCTCTCTCAAATGTCAATATGCCTTGTATCCTGTTGCTCAGGTTAGTTATCATTGTTTTAGTTCACAATGGAGCCCCTAGTTCTACTCTTCATACCCCTGATAACTCCTTTGACCTGCCTCCCACACATGCGGTGACCTCACCCATTACAACCAGCATGTCCAGAGATACAACCTCTCTCATCATCACCCAGTGCCTGGGCTTACCTCCGCTGTACCCGCACCCCACCATACCCCTGTCTGCGCATTATGCCCTGAATATATTCTACCATGCCCAGAAACCTGCTCCTCTTATTCTCTGTCCCCAACGCTCTAGGCGACCAGTTTTGATAGCCTTTAGCCGCACCCTCATACTACTCCTTCTCTGTTCCGCGGGTGATGTGGAGGTAAACCCAGGCCCTGCATGTCCCCAGGCACCCTCATTTGTTGACTTCTGTGATTGTAAAAGCCTTGGTTTCATGCATGTCAACATCAGAAGCCTCCTCCCTAAGTTTGTTTTACTCACTGCTCTAGCACACTCTGCTAACCCTGATGTCCTTGCTGTGTCTGAATCCTGGCTCAGGAAGGCCACCAAAAATTCAGAGATTTCCATACCCAACTATAACATCTTCCGTCAAGATAGATCTGCCAAAGGGGGAGGAGTTGCAGTCTACTGCAGAGATAGCCTGCAAAGTAATGTCATACTTTCCAGGTCCATACCCAAACAGTTCAAACTACTAATTTTGAAAATTACTCTCTCCAGAAATAAGTCTCTCACTGTTGCCGCCTGCTACCGACCCCCTCAGCTCCCAGCTGTGCCCTGGACACCATTTGTGAATTGATCGCCCCCATCTAGCCTCAGAGTTTGTTCTGTTAGGTGACCTAAACTGGGATATGCTTAACACCCCGCCAGTCATACAATCTAAGCTAGATGCCCTCAATCTCACACAAATCATCAAGGAACCCACCAGGTACAACCCTAACTCTGTAAACAAGGGCACCCTCATAGACGTCATCCTGACCAACTGGCCCTCCAAATACACCTCCGCTGTCTTCAACCAGGATCTCAGCGATCACTGCCTCATTGCCCGTATCCGCTACGGAGCCGCAGTCAAACGACCACCCCTCATCACGGTCAAACGCTCCCTAAAACACTTCTGTGAGCAGGCCTTTCTAATCGACCTGGCCCGGGTATCCTGGAAGGACATTGACCTCATCCCGTCAGTTGAGGATGCCTGGTCATTCTTTAAAAGTAACTTCCTCACCATTTTAGATAAGCATGCTCCGTTCAAAAAATGCAGAACTAAGAACAGATACAGTCCTTGGTTCACCCCAGACCTGACTGCCCCGACCAGCACAAAAACATCCTGTGGCGGACTGCAATAGCATCGAATAGTCCCCGTGATATGCAACTGTTCAGGGAAGTCCGGAACCAATACACGCAGTCAGTCAGGAAAGCTAAGGCCAGCTTCTTCAGGCAGAAGTTTGCATCCTGTAGCTCCAACTCCAAAAAGTTCTGGGACACTGTGAAGTCCATGGAGAACAAGAGCACCTCCTCCCAGCTGCCCACTGCACTGAGGCTAGGTAACACGGTCACCACCGATAAATCCATGATTATCGAAAACTTCAATAAGCATTTCTCAACGGCTGGCCATGCCTTCCGCCTGGCTACTCCAACCTCGGCCAACAGCTCTGCCCCCCGGCAGCTCCTCGCCCAAGCCTCTTCAAGTTCTCCTTTACCCAAATCCAGATAGCAGATGTTCTGAAAGAGCTGCAAAACCTGGACCCATACAAGTCAGCTGGGCTTGACAATCTGGACCCCTATTTCTGAAACTATCCGCCGCCATTGTCGCAACCCCTATTACCAGCCTGTTCAACCTCTCTTTCATATCGTCTGAGATCCCCAAGGATTGGAAAGCTGCCGCAGTCATCCCCCTCTTCAAAGGGGGAGACACCCTGGACCCAAACTGTTACAGACCTATATCCATCCTGCCCTGCCTATCTAAGGTCTTCGAAAGCCAAGTCAACAAACAGGTCACTGACCATCTCGAATCCCACCGTACCTTCTCCGCTGTGCAATCTGGCTTCCGAGCCGGTCACGGGTGCACCTCAGCCACACTCAAGGTACTAAACGATATCATAACCGCCATCGATAAAAGACAGTACTGTGCAGCCGTCTTCATCGACCTTGCCAAGGCTTTCTGTCAATCACCATATTCTCATCGGCAGACTCAGTAGCCTCGGTTTTTCGGATGACTGCCTTGCCTGGTTCACCAATTACTTTGCAGACAGAGTTCAGTGTGTCAAATCGGAGGGCATGCTGTCCGGTCCTCTGGGAGTCTCTATGGGGGTGCCACAGGGTTCAATTCTCGGGCCGACTCTTTTCTCTGTGTATATCAATGATGTTGCTCTTGCTGCGGGCGATTCCCTGATCCACCTCTACGCAGACGACACCATTCTATATACTTTCGGCCCGTCATTGGACACTGTGCTATCTAACCTCCAAACGAGCTTCAATGCCATACAACACTCCTTCCGTGGCCTCCAACTGCTCTTAAACGCTAGTAAAACCAAATGCATGCTTTTCAACCGATCGCTGCCTGCACCCGCATGCCCGACTAGCATCACCACCCTGGATGGTTCCGACCTTGAATATGTGGACATCTATAAGTACCTAGGTGTCTGGCTAGACTGCAAACTCTCCTTCCAGACTCATATCAAACATCTCCTATCAAAAATCAAATCAAGAGTCGGCTTTCTATTCCGCAACAAAGCCTCCTTCACTCACGCCGCCAAGCTTACCCTAGTAAAACTGACTATCCTACCAATCCTCGACTTCGGCGATGTCATCTACAAAATGGCTTCCAACACTCTACTCAGCAAACTGGATGCAGTATATCACAGTGCCATCCGTTTTGTCACTAAAGCACCTTATACCACCCACCACTGCGACTTGTATGCTCTAGTCGGCTGGCCCTCGCTACATATTCGTCGCCAGACCCACTGGCTCCAGGTCATCTACAAGTCCATGCTAGGTAAAGCTCCGCCTTATCTCAGTTCACTGGTCACGATGGCAACACCCATCCGTAGCACGCGCTCCAGCAGGTGTATCTCACTGATCATCCCTAAAGCCAACACCTCATTTGGCCACCTTTCGTTCCAGTACTCTGCTGCCTGTGACTGGAACGAATTGCAAAAATCGCTGAAGTTGGAGACTTTTATCTCCCTCACCAACTTCAAACATCAGCTATCTGAGCAGCTAACTGATCGCTGCAGCTGTACATAGTCTATTGGTAAATAGCCCACCCATTTTCACCTACCTCATCCCCATACTGTTTTTATTTATTTACTTTTCTGCTCTTTTGCACACCAATATCTCTACCTGTACATGACCATCTGATCATATATCACTCCAGTGTTAATCTGCAAAATTGTAAATATTTGCCTACCTCCTCATGCCTTTTGCACACATTGTATATAGACTCCCCCTTTGTTTTCTACTGTGTTATTGACTTGTTAATTGTTTATTCCATGTGTAACTCTGTGTTGTCTGCTCACACTGCTATGCTTTATCTTGGCCAGGTCGCAGTTGTAAATGAGAACTTGTTCTCAACTAGCCTACCTGGTTAAATAAAGGTGAAATAAAAAAAATAAAAATAAAAAGTACGGTCACTGTGGGGACGACGTCCTCAATGCACTTATTGATGAAGCCAGTGACTGATGTGGTGTACTTCTCAATGTCAATCCCGGAACATGTTCCAGTCTGTGATAGCAAAACAGTAGCTTAGCATCTGCTTCATCTGACCACTTTTTTATAGACTGAGTCACTAGTGCCTCCTGCTTTAAATTTAGCTTGTAAACAGGAATGGGGAGGATAGAATTATGGTCAGATTTTCCAAATGGACGTCGAGGGAGTAAAGGTGGTCTAGATTTTTTTCACTCTGGTTGCACATATTAAAATGCTGATAGAACTGAGGTAAAACGGTTTTTAGTTTCCCCGCATTAATGTCCCCGGCCACTAGGAGCGCCGCCTCTAGATGAGCGATTTCCTGTTTGCTTATGGCGGTATACAGCTCATTGAGTGTGGTTTTAGTGCCGTCATCGGTCCGTAGACAGCTACGAAAAATACAGATGAAAACTCTCTAGGTACTGTAGATAGTTTGGTCTAGAGCTTAACATGAGATACATGTTAAGATACATGAGATACTTTACCTCAGGCGCGCAAAACCTTGAGACTTCCTTAGATATCGTGCACCAGCTGTTGTTTACATATATGCATAGGCCCCGCCCCCGTGTCTTACCAGAAGCTGTCTGCTTATAGGGTGTTTAACCCACCAGCTGTTGTTTACATATATGCATAGGCCCCGCCCCTGTGTCTTACCAGAAGCTGTCTGCTGATAGGGTGTTTAACCCACCAGCTGTTGTTTACATATATGCATAGGCCCCGCCCGTGTCTTACCAGAAGCTGTCTGCTGATAGGGTGTTTAACCCACCAGCTGTTGTTTACATATATGCATAGGCCCCGCCCGTGTCTTACCAGAAGCTGTCTGCTGATAGGGTGTTTAACCCACCAGCTGTTGTTTACATATATGCATAGGCCCCGCCCCCGTGTCTTACCAGAAGCTGTCTGCTGATAGAGTGTATAACCCACAAGCTGTCTGTTTTTAATGTCGTCGTTCGACCATGACTCTGTGAAATATAAGATATTACAGTTTTTTAATGTCCCGTTTGGTAAGATATACGTGCTTTCAGTTCGCCCCATGTGTTTTCCAGCGATTGAACGTTAGCTAGCATGACGGAAGGCAAAGGCAGATTAGCCACTCGTTTCCTGATCCTCACAAGGTGTCACGCCCTGGTCTTAGTATTCTGTGTTTTCTTTATTATTTTGGTCAGGCCAGGGTGTGACATGGGTTAATTATGTGGTGGGTTTTGTCTAGGGGTTTGTTGTAGGTTACGGGATAGTGGTTAGTGGGGTTGTCTAGAATAGTCTATGGCTGCCTGGAGTGGTTCTCAATCAGAGGTGTTTATCGTTGTCGCTGATTGGGAACCATATTTAGGCAGCCATATTCTTTGAGTGTTTTGTGGGTGATTGTTCCTGTCTCAGTGTTTGTTTGCACCAGATAAGGCTGTTTAGGTTTTCACGTTATTGTTTTTGTATTGTTTGTGTTTTTCATCTTCATTAAAGATGTATCGAATTAACCACGCTGCATTTTGGTCCGCCTCTCCTTCGACGGAAGAATCCCGTAACACAAGGCAGCACGATCTTTTTACACGCGGAATCTCAGTTTCCTCTGGGCCTGGTCGGGTGTCTGTAGTATCTCCCTCCCCTACGACTCATTAAAGAAAAACTCTTTGTCTAATCTGAGGTGAGTAATCGCAGTTCTGATGTCCAGAAAGCTCTTTTTGAGTCATAAGACACAGTAGCAGCAACATTATGTACAAAAACAAGTTAACAAACAACGCAAAAAAATAATAAAAAAATATCATGTTTGGCTAAGAGCCAATATGACGGCAGCCATCCCCTCGAGCACCATCTTCCTGCAACAACTTCCTGTCTACCATGTGTCTCAAATCAAATCAAATCAAATGTATTTATATAGCCCTTTTATATAGCCCTTTGTACATCAGCTGATATCTCAAAGTGCTGTACAGAAACCCAGCCTAAAACCCCGAACAGCAAGCAATGCAGGTGTAGAAGCACGGTGGCTAGGAAAAACTCCCTAGAAAGGCCAAAACCTAGGAAGAAACCTAGAGAGGAACCAGGCTATGTGGGGTGGCCAGTCCTCTTCTGGCTGTGCCGGGTGGAGATTATAACAGAACATGGCCAAGATGTTCAAATGTTCATAAATGACCAGCATGGTCGTATAATAATAAGGCAGAACAGTTGAAACTGGAGCAGCAGCACGGCCAGGTGGACTGGGGACAGCAAGGAGTCATCATGTCAGGTAGTCCTGGGGCATGGTCCTAGGGCTCAGGTCCCCTGAGAGAGAGAAAGAAAGAGAGAAAGAGAGAATTAGAGAAAGCACACTTAAATTCACACAGGACACCGATTAGGACAGGAGAAGTACTCCAGATATAACAAACTGACCCTAGCCCCCCGACACATAAACTACTGCAGCATAAATACTGGAGGCTGAGACGGGAGGGGTCAGGAGACACTGTGGCCCCATCTGAGGACACCCCCGGACAGGGCCAAACAGGAAGGATATAGGACTATTACAACTTGAAACTGAATTGATTGATAGAGAAGAGGCAGCACTAAAGGCTCTGGTTGCATCCCCAATGGTACCCTATTACCTCTATAGTGCCCTATAAAGCATCTGGTCCAAAGTAGTGCTCTATGTAGGGAAGAGGGAGCCATTTGGGACTATGGGAGCCGTTTATGATGAGTGTTTCGTTTAGGACAAACCATTTGCCTCAAGTTGTAATTTTCCCTTTGATATCTAGCTAACGCTGGACATTCTTTGGCTCGGCTACTAGAACATTTTCATTGCTTTGGAGTCAGACCTAAAGTACCAGTCAAAAGGTTTGGACACAGCTTCTCATTCAATACTTTTACTATTTTCTACATTTGTAGAATAATAGTGAAGACATCAAAACTATGAAATAACACAAACGGAATCATGTAGTAACCAGAAAAGTGTTAAACAAATCAAAATATATTTTATATTTGAGATTCTCTGAAGAAGCCACCCTTTGTCTTGATGACCGTCTTTGTACATTCTTGGAATTCTGTCAACCAGCTTCACCTGGAATGCTTTTCCTTCACTCTGCGGTCCGACTCATCCCAAAACATCTCGATTGGGCTGAGGTCGGCTGATGGTGGAGACCAGACTCATCCCAAACTCGAAGCATCTCTTTTCATTAAAAGTCCAATGACGCTCTTAACTTTTTACAACTTACGTTCTGAAATATCAGACTAGGTCTCTTTCAGGTGCTAAACAGGCTGAACGTTGTAGTCACGGTGAGTGATTTAGTTAGCAGTGACTTAGTTAAAGGCTGTTAAACATTCAGGATTTCTCTCTGGATTTATATGCTTGGCAAGGGAGCAGGAACGGATGATGGGTTGAATGTTTCATGTAGCAGAGGGGGTGGGGGGTGGGGGATTATAGTGATATACTAGGCTTTGACACAATGTTCTGGTCCAGGATATCTCCCAGGATCTCCTTTGGGTCAGTGCCATTAACTGGCCTGGCTACAAACATCAGGGAAGATTCAGTGAGGGGAAGGACTCCATTAACTGGCCCGGCTACAAACGTCAGGGAAGATTCAGTGTGGGGAAGGACTCCATTAACTGGCCCGGCTACAAACGTCAGGGAAGATTCAGTGAGGGGAAGGACTCCATTAACTGGCCTGGCTACAAACATCAGGGAAGATTCAGTGTGGGGAAGGACTCCATTAACTGGCCTGGCTACAAACATCAGGGAAGATTCAGTGAGGGGAAGGACTCCATTAACTGGCCTGGCTACAAACATCAGGGAAGATTCAGTGAGGGGAAGGACTCCATTAACTGGCCTGGCTACAAACATCAGGGAAGATTCAGTGAGGGGAAGGACTCCATTAACTGGCCTGGCTACAAACATCAGGGAAGATTTAGTGAGGGGAAGGACTCCATTAACTGGCCTGGCTACAAACATCAGGGAAGATTCAGTGAGGGGAAGGACTCCATTAACTGGCCTGGCTACAAACATCAGGGAAGATTCAGTGAGGGGAAGGACTCCATTAACTGGCCTGGCTACAAACATCAGGGAAGATTCAGTGAGGGGAAGGACTCCATTAACTGGCCTGGCTACAAACATCAGGGAAGATTCAGTGAGGGGAAGGACTCCATTAACTGGCCTGGCTACAAACATCAGGGAAGATTCAGTGAGGGGAAGGACTAAACGGTAAAGGGAGCCCCAATCTGCTGGTTAATTAATTAAACCAGAGTCAGAGACCAGAGTCAGAGACGAGGGTGAAGGTGCTGATCTGACAGGAAATGACTAAACGAGCTGTACAGTCACACCTGCTGCATTGACATTTTTAAAGATTCGTTATTGTTCACTATCCTCTTGTCAAATACATTTCAGAAGAGGATTTCCCTTTCTATCAGACTTACAAACTCACTTGCCTAGTTAAATCAAATAAAAGCCAGACTCACGAGCCAGACTCACGAGCCAGACTCACGAGCCAGACTCACGAGCCAGACTCACGAGCCAGACTCACAGAGGATCAAGGCTGAAGGATGTGATAGAAGGGGCTTTTAGCACAGGGGGCTCTATACGGGTGGACATGATCTTTATAGCCATCTCCAGTGTTGATGTGACTAATTAAATTGATTTGACACAGTGGTCTGGTCTCGGGTCACCGATATTAACTGTCCTGTCTAACAAACATCAGGAAAGATTCAATGTGGGGAAAGACTAAACGGTAACTGAAGCCCCGATCTGCTGGTTAAACCAGTCAGAGACAGAAAACTCCCAACATTGGCTGAATGTAATGTTTTCAACCAATCCCATTATAAATACTGTAATATCTGACTACATAAGATATCGTAGTGACTTAGCGACGTCGTCAAAAGAGATTTTTTACACCTTTTTGGCGTAATGGTAAGATGTTGGCTTGACAGTTGCTGGACCTGTGTTCGAGTCCCTTGTTGGCGTCTATCTGCCAATATCTTTTGCTACAATGTTACCAAGCGATCTAGAAAGCTTTGACACAGTGTTCTGTTCTGGTCCAGGATATCTCCCATGGGATGTCTCTCTGGGCCGCTGACATTAAACCCTTCAATCATCAGGCTGCAACCTGCTGGCAAGCCAGACTCACAGAGGAAACCGAGGCTGAAGGAGCTGATATGAGTGGATTTGGCAACAGTTGACTACTGTGGATATAAATTTAGCTTCACAACTGCTATCTGCAGCGTTTATGTGACTCATTAAATTTATTTTATATACACTATCCCTGTCGAATGCATTTGAGACCTGAGACCTTCTCAGGCAGATATGTCTGTCCAGAGGGACACTGGGCCAGGACACTGGGCCAGGACACTAGGCCAGGACACTGGGCCAGGACACTGGACCAGGACGCTAAACACCGGGCCAGGACACCAGACCAGGACGCTAGACCAGGACGCCAGACACCGGGTGTATGTTCCCAAACCGTTCCACTGAAAGATATGGCCATAATAACATTAGCCACAGAATTACAGTATGGACGACTGTTAGAGGAGATTGCTGTCAATACTGATGTTTTCTCGAAAAACATCAGATGAGTTTAACCAATGTTTCAGCGCAGAGTGTCTTCTGTCTACGGTCTCTGTACTGGTTTCCTGCCATTACGCTCCCGAGTAGCTCAGCGGTCGAAGGTACTGCATCTCAGTGCAAGAGGCGTCACTACAGACCCTGGTTCAATTCCAGGCTGTATCACAGTGGTATAAGGCACTGCATCTCAGTGCAAGAGGCGTCACTACAGACCCTGGTTCAATTCCAGGCTGTATCACAGCGGTATAAGGCACTGCATCTCAGTGCAAGAGGCGTCACTACAGACCCTGGTTCAATTCCAGGCTGTATCACAGCAGTATAAGGCACTGCATCTCAGTGCAAGAGGCGTCACTACAGACCCTGGTTCAATTCCAGGCTGTATCACAGCGGTATAAGGCACTGCATCTCAGTGCAAGAGGCGTCACTACAGACCCTGGTTCAATTCCAGGCTGTATCACAGCGGTATAAGGCACTGCATCTCAGTGCAAGAGGCGTCACTACAGTCCCTGTTTTCGAATCCAGGCTCTATCACATTCGGCTGTGATTGGGACTCCCATAGGGCGGCGCTCAACGGGTCCAACTTCGTCCGGGTTTGGACAGGTTCGGCCGTCATTGTAAATAAGAATTTGTTCTTTTAACTGACTTGCCAAATTAAATAAAGGTTAAATAAATACTATAGATTAGAAAACATCAGATAGTTTAACCTCTGTTCCACTGCAGAGTGTCTATACACTACACACCGCTCAATTCTGAAACCTATAAGGATGTTGGCCTAATGGTACCCTATTCCCTATGTAGTGCACTACTTTTGATAAAAGCCGTCTGGGCCCTGGTCTAAAGTAGTGCAATACCCTATAGACCCTGGTCTAAAGTAGTGCACTACCCTATGGACCCTGGTCTAAAGTAGTGCACTACCATAGTGCTTTGGTCTAAAGTAGAGCACTACCCTATGGACCCCTGGTCTAAAGTAGTGCACTACCCTATGGACCCTGGTCTAAAGTAGAGCACTACCCTATGGACCCCTGGTCTAAAGTAGAGCACTACCCTATGGGCCCTGGTCTAAAGTAGTGCACTACCCTATGGACCCTGGTCTAAAGTAGTGCACTACCCTATGGACCCCTGGTCTAAAGTAGAGCACTACATAGGGAATAGGTTGCAGTCCTAACAGTTTGTTCTCTCACACAGTTCCTACAGTACGTCCTGAATGTATCAATACAGACAGTAATTACAGAGTGTCGTTATTGTACCTCTTTATGACCTCACTCCTCAACATGTGTTCTGTGGCACGGACTATACCACTCAGACACATTTTAGAGGGGTATTTCTCAACCCCTTAGTGTTAGGTTGGTCAGGGTGTGAGTTGGGGTGGGTTGTCTGTGTTCTTTATGACCTCACTCCTCAACATGTGTTCTGTGGCACGGACTATACCACTCAGACACATTTTAGAGGGGTATTTCTCAACCCCTTTCGGAGGACAAGGCTGCGTCACAAATGGCACCCTAATCCTTACATAGTGAACAACTCCATGGGCTATGTGTCAGAAGTAGTGTACTATATAGGGACTAGGGTGTCATTTGGGACCCATTCAGTCCTAGTTTCTCTTCAGCAAATTTAGTTGGTTGTGAAAGCAATTTACCCAAATATGTACAGGGAGAGGTCTGCAGAATATAAAGAAGTCTTTTCCTAACCTGAGCCTGTGTCTGGCTTTAGAGATTTACAACGTGTGGTCAGGGCTGGGGACTGCCGACTGCCAATGTCCTATTGGGCTCAGAGTGTGGTCAGGGCAGGGGACTGCCGATGTCTCATTGGGCTCAGAGTGTGGTCAGGGCTGGGGACTGCCGATGTCCTATTGGGCTCAGAGTGTGGTCAGGGCTGGGGACTGCCGATGTCTCATTGGGCTCAGAGTGTGGTCAGGGCTGGGGACTGTCGATGTCTCATTGGGCTCAGAGTGTGGTCAGGGCTGGGGACTGCCGATGTCTCATTGGGCTCAGAGTGTGGTCAGGGCTGGGGACTGCCGATGTCTCATTGGGCTCAGAGTGTGGTCAGGGCTGGGGACTGTCGATGTCTCATTGGGCTCAGAGTGTGGTCAGGGCTGGGGACTGTCGATGTCTCATTGGGCTCAGAGTGTGGTCAGGGCTGGGGACTGCCGATGTCTCATTGGGCTCAGAGTGTGGTCAGGGCTGGGGACTGCCGATGTCTCATTGGGCTCAGAGTGTGGTCAGGGCTGGGGACTGTCGATGTCTCATTGGGCTCAGAGTGTGGTCAGGGCTGGGGACTGTCGATGTCTCATTGGGCTCAGAGTGTGGTCAGGGCTGGGGACTGCCGATGTCTCATTGGGCTCAGAGTGTGGTCAGGGCTGGGGACTGCCGATGTCTCATTGGGCTCAGAGTGTGGTCAGGGCTGGGGACTGCCGATGTCTCATTGGGCTCAGAGTGTGGTCAGGGCTGGGGACTGCCGATGTCTCATTGGGCTCAGAGATAAATGTTTTTACATATTTCTGGAGTTCCTCGACTGGAGTTGCTTTCAATGCGTCTGGAGAAGAAAACAACATTTTATCGAACACGTCTTACCATTAAAATTGACATGATGAGATGACATCATGGAAGGGAAGCTCCTCCCACAGAGACGGTTGACGTTCAACCGGAGAACATAGAAAGTAGACATTTTCCCGCTCCTCGACCTCCACCGGCTGGTCATGTTGTAGTTAACTTCCTGTCAAACAGCTCACCTCCCTTTGAAATGCCAACAACATCCGCTCCTCGACCTCTACTGGCTGGTCATGTTGTAGTTAACTTCCTGTCAAACAGCTCACCTCCCTTTGAAATGCCAACAACATCCGCTCCTCGACCTCCACCGGCTGGTCATGTTGTAGTTAACTTCCTGTCAAACAGCTCACCTCCCTTTGAAATGCCAACAACATCCGCTCCTCGACCTCCACCGGCTGGTCATGTTGTAGTTAACTTCCTGTCAAACAGCTCACCTCCCTTTGAAATGCCAACAACATCCGCTCCTCGACCTATACCGGCTGGTCATGTTGTAGTTAACTTCCTGTCAAACAGCTCACCTCCCTTTGAAATGCCAACAACATCCGCTCCTCGACCTCCACCGGCTGGTCATGTTGTAGTTAACTTCCTGTCAAACAGCTCACCTCCCTTTGAAATGCCAACAACATCCGCTCCTCGACCTCCACCGGCTGGTCATGTTGTAGTTAACTTCCTGTCAAACAGCTCACCTCCCTTTGAAATGCCAACAACATGATGTTTTCTCAACGTCCATGTTGTCGTAAGGTTCTGGCCAGCCATGAAAGCGGGGAGGTCATGTTGATGTCAGAACAACACAACCACGCGACTGCTAATTCTCCTACTGCACCTTGACCTCTCAGTCAGGGGTGGTAACCAACCAGATTAAAACATAGCATTGACATAGCTGTGTCAATGTCTAGTTTATTTAGAATGCTATTTTTGGCTGGAATTAGAGATATGCTCATGTACGTGTAGCTGGCAAAACACCTTTCTGACTCCCTGTCCCACAGTACGGGGGGCACCTCCCCCACCCACCTTTCAGACACCCTGTCCCACAGTACGGGGGGCACCTCCCCCCACCCACCTTTCAGACACCCTGTCCCACAGTACGGGGGGCACCTACCCCCACCCACCTTTCAGACACCCTGTCCCACAGTACGGGGGGCACCTACCCCCACCCACCTTTCAGACACCCTGTCCCACTGCATGGGGGCACCTACCCCCCCCACCTTTCAGACTCCCTGTCCCACTGCATGGGGGGGGCACCTACCCCCCACCTTTCAGACTCCCTGTCCCACTGCATGGGGGCACCTACCCCCACCCACCTTTCAGACACCCTGTCCCACAGTACGGGGGGCACCTCCCCCCACCCACTTTCAGACACCCTGTCCCACTGCATGGGGGGCACCTCCCCCCACCCACCTTTCAGACACCCTGTCCCACTGCATGGGGGGCACCTACCCCCCCACCTTTCAGACTCCCTGTCCCACAGTACGGGGGGCACCTTCCCCCCCACCTTTCAGAAACCCTGTCCCACTGCATGGGGGGCACCCCCCCACCTTTCAGACTCCCTGTCTCACTGCATGGGGGCACCTACCCCCCACCTTTCAGACTCCCTGTCTCACTGCATGGGGGCACCCCCCCCACCTTTCAGACACCCTGTCCCACTGCACGGGGGGCACCATCCCCCCCCACCTTCAGACTCCCTGTCCCACAGCACGGGGGCTCCTTCCCCCCCACCTTTCAGACTCCCTGTCCCACAGCACGGGCTCCTTCCCCCACCTTTCAGACTCCCTGTCCCACAGCACAAGGGGCACCATTCCCCCCACCTTTCAGACACCCTGTCCCACTGCATGGGGGCACCTACCCCCCCACCTTTCAGACACCCTGTCCCACTGCATGGGGGGCACCCCCCCCACCTTTCAGACTCCCTGTCTCACTGCATGGGGGGCACCTACCCCCCCACCTTTCAGACTCCCTGTCCCCAGCAAGGGGGGCACCATCCCCCCCCTTTCAGACACCCTGTCCCACAGCACGGGCTCCATCCCCCCCCCACCTTTCAGACTCCCTGTCCCACAGCACAAGGGGCACCATTCCCCCACTGCCTTTCAGACCCCTGTCCCACAGCACGGGCTCCTTCCCCCCCCCCACCTTTCAGACTCCCTGTCCCACAGCACAAGGGGCACCATTCCCCCCCCACCTTTCAGACACCCTGTCTCACTGCATGGGGGCACCTACCCCCCCCTTTCAGACACCCTGTCCCACTGCACGGGGGGCACCATCCCCCCTTTCAGACTCCCTGTCCCACAGCACGGGCTCCTTCCCCCCCCTTTCAGACTCCCTGTCCCACAGCACGGGCTCCTTCCCCCCACCTTTCAGACTCCCTGTCCCACAGCACAAGGGGCACCATTCCCCCCCACCTTTCAGACACCCTGTCCCACTGCATGGGGGGCACCTTCCCCCCCACCTTTCAGACACCCTGTCCCACTGCATGGGGGGCACCCCCCCCACCTTTCAGACTCCCTGTCTCACTGCATGGGGGGCACCTACCCCCCCACCTTTCAGACTCCCTGTCCCCAGCAAGGGGGGCACCATCCCCCCCCTTTCATACTCCCTATCCCACAGCACGGGCTCCATCCCCCACCTTTCAGACTCCTGTCCCACAGCACAAGGGGCACCATTCCCCCACTGCTTTCAGACTCCCTGTCCCACAGCACGGGCTCCTTCCCCCACCTTTCAGACTCCCTGTCCCACAGCACAAGGGGCACCATTCCCCCCACCTTTCAGACACCCTGTCTCACTGCATGGGGGCACCTACCCCCCACCTTTCAGACACCCTGTCCCACTGCATGGGGGCACCCCCCACCTTTCAGACTCGCTGTCCCCAGCACGGGGGCTCCATCCCCCCTTTCAGACTCCCTGTCCCACAGCACAGGCTCCTTCCCCCACCTTTCAGACTCCCTGTCCCACAGCACAGGCTCCTTCCCCCCCCCACCTTTCAGACTCCCTGTCCCACCAGCACAAGGGGCACCATTCCCCCCACCTTTCAGACTCCCTGTCCCACAGCATGGGGGGGCACCATTCCCCCCCACCTTTCAGACTCCCTGTCCCACAGCACCGTGGAGGGGGGCACCATTCCCCCCCCACTCTACTCAATCTACACCAGTGTTTCCCAACCTGGTCCTTCAGTTCGGTTATACAAGGCCATCTTGAGTCCATCCTCACCTCCTCCATCCCCGTCTAGGTTTGGGTCTGCGTCGGCCCAGCTCCAAAAGGTCCAAGCTGATGTCTGATCTGCCGAGAGGGTCATCGGCTGTCACCTGCCCTCCCAACGGTGATCTGCACGACTAGCAGGAAGAGGAAGCCACGCAGGAAAGACCCACCCACACCGCCCACACCCCACCTTCCAATAAAGACTCCAAGGGTAGACAGTTGAGGTCGATCGTGACCAGAACCGCCCTCGTCAAGCGGCCATCTGGCTCGTAGGGATGAAGACCAGAACCTGGTCTCGTCAAGCGGCCATCGGGCTCGTAGGGATGAAGACCAGAACCTGGTCTCGTCAAGCGGCCATCGGGCTCGTAGGGATGAAGACCAGAACCTGGTCTCGTCAAGCGGCCATCGGGCTCGTAGGGATGAAGACCAGAACCTGGTCTCGTCAAGCGGCCATCGGGCTCGTAAGGATGAAGACCAGAACCTGGTCTCGTCAAGCGGCCATCTGGCTCGTAGGGATGAAGGCCAGAACCTGCTCTCGTCAAGCGGCCATCTGGCTCGTAGGGATGAAGACCAGAACCTGCTCTCGTCAAGCGGCCATCGGGCTCGTAGGGATGAAGACCAGAACCTGGTCTCGTCAAGCGGCCATCGGGCTCAGTAGGGATGAAGACCAGAACCTGGTCTCGTCAAGCGGCCATCGGGCTCGTAGGGATGAAGACCAGAACCTGCTCTCGTCAAGCGGCCATCGGGCTCGTAGGGATGAAGACCAGAACCTGCTCTCGTCAAGCGGCCATCGGGCTCGTAGGGATGAAGACCAGAACCTGGTCTCGTCAAGCGGCCATCGGGCTCGTAGGGATGAAGACCAGAACCTGGTCTCGTCAAGCGGCCATCGGGCTCATAGGGATGAAGACCAGAATCTGGTCTCGTCAAGCGGCCATCGGGCTCGTAGGGATGAAGACCAGAACCTGGTCTCGTCAAGCGGCCATCTGGCTCGTAGGGATGAAGACCAGAACCTGCTCTCGTCAAGCGGCTATCGGGCTCGTAGGGATGAAGACCAGAACCTGCTCTCGTCAAGCGGCCATCGGGCTCGTAGGGATGAAGACCAGAACCTGGTCTCGTCAGCGGCCATCGGGCTCGTAGGGATGAAGACCAGAACCTGGTCTCGTCAAGCGGCCATCGGGCTCGTAGGGATGAAGACCAGAACCTGGTCTCGTCAAGCGGCCATCGGGCTCGTAGGGATGAAGACCAGAACCTGGTCTCGTCAAGCGGCCATCTGGCTCGTAGGGATGAAGACCAGAACCTGCTCTCGTCAAGCGGCTATCGGGCTAGTAGGGATGAAGACCAGAACCTGCTCTCGTCAAGCGGCCATCGGGCTCGTAGGGATGAAGACCAGAACCTGGTCTCGTCAAGCGGCCATCTGGCTCGTAGGGATGAAGACCAGAACCTGGTCTCGTCAAGCGGCCATCGGGCTCGTAGGGATGAAGACCAGAACCTGGTCTCGTCAAGCGGCCATCTGGCTCGTAGGGATGAAGACCAGAACCTGCTCTCGTCAAGCGGCCATCTGGCTCGTAGGGATGAAGACCAGAACATGCTCTCGTCAAGCGGCCATCTGGCTCGTAGGGATGAAGACCAGAACCTGCTCTCGTCAAGCGGCTATCGGGCTCGTAGGGATGAAGACCAGAACCTGGTCTCGTCAAGCGGCCATCGGGCTCGTAGGGATGAAGACCAGAACCTGGTCTCGTCAAGCGGCCATCGGGCTCGTAGGGATGAAGACCAGAACCTGGTCTCGTCAAGCGGCCATCTGGCTCGTAGGGATGAAGACCAGAACCTGCTCTCGTCAAGCGGCTATCGGGCTCGTAGGGATGAAGACCAGAACCTGCTCTCGTCAAGCGGCCATCGGGCTCGTAGGGATGAAGACCAGAACCTGGTCTCGTCAAGCGGCCATCGGGCTCGTAGGGATGAAGACCAGAACCTGGTCTCGTCAAGCGGCCATCGGGCTCGTAGGGATGAAGACCAGAACCTGGTCTCGTCAAGCGGCCATCTGGCTCGTAGGGATGAAGACCAGAACCTGGTCGTCAAGCGGCTATCGGGCTCGTAGGGATGAAGACCAGAACCTGCTCGCGTCAAGCGGCCATCGGGCTCGTAGGGATGAAGACCAGAACCTGGTCTCGTCAAGCGGCCATCGGGCTCGTAGGGATGAAGACCAGAACCTGGTCTCGTCAAGCGGCCATCGGGCTCGTAGGGATGAAGACCAGAACCTGGTCTCGTCAAGCGGCCATCGGGCTCGTAGGGATGAAGACCAGAACCTGGTCTCGTCAAGCGGCCATCTGGCTCGTAGGGATGAAGACCAGAACCTGGTCTCGTCAAGCGGCCATCTGGCTCGTAGGGATGAAGACCAGAACCTGCTCTCGTCAAGCGGCTATCGGGCTCGTAGGGATGAAGACCAGAACCTGGTCTCGTCAAGCGGCCATCGGGCTCGTAGGGATGAAGACCAGAACCTGGTCTCGTCAAGCGGCCATCGGGCTCGTAGGGATGAAGACCAGAACCTGGTCTCGTCAAGCGGCCATCTGGCTCGTAGGGATGAAGACCAGAACCTGGTCTCGTCAAGCGGCCATCGGGCTCGTAGGGATGAAGAGACTCCGAACCGAACCCTTCACCTTGTCACCACTGAGCAGGAATACTAATGACTGAACTATAGTGAATTAGCACTGTGTAAATCTCTGCACAACACTGTGTGTGTATATATATATATATATATATACACAGACAGGTCCAAACTAATTACGTCACGGCAGCAACCCTCAGGCAGATTTACAGTGGGGATGAAGCTACATGTGCAGAGTTGAATGTTTTATATTCACTGTGTTAATGATGAAATATTCTGTGTGTTTTTTAAAATAATGTTGACTGTGTGTCTGTTTTCTATCTGTACGTTGTCTATTGTTGGCAGCAGCTATTCACTAAGTCACTTTAGGGAGTATGGGTAAATGTGCTATTCACTAAGTCACTTTAGGGAGTATGGGTAAATGTGCTATTCACTAAGTCACTTTAGGGAGTATGGGTAAATGTGCTATTCACTAAGTCACTTTAGGGAGTATGGGTAAATGTTCTATTCACTAAGTCACTTTAGGGAGTATGGGTAAATGTGCTATTCACTAAGTCACTTTAGGGAGTATGGGTAAATGTGCTATTCACTAAGTCACTTTAGGGAGTATGGGTAAATGTGCTATTCACTAAGTCACTTTAGGGAGTATGGGTAAATGTGCTATTCACTAAGTCACACTTTAGGGAGTATGGGTAAATGTGCTATTCACTAAGTCACTTTAGGGAGTATGGGTAAATGTGCTATTCACTAAGTCACTTTAGGGAGTATGGGTAAATGTGCTATTCACTAAGTCACTTTAGGGAGTATGGGTAAATGTGCTATTCACTAAGTCACTTTAGGGAGTATGGGTAAATGTGCTATTCACTAAGTCACTTTAGGGAGTATGGGTAAATGTGCTATTCACTAAGTCACTTTAGGGAGTATGGGTAAATGTGCTATTCACTAAGTCACTTTAGGGAGTATGGGTAAATGTGCTATTCACTAAGTCACTTTAGGGAGTATGGGTAAATGTGCTATTCACTAAGTCACTTTAGGGAGTATGGGTAAATGTGCTATTCACTAAGTCACTTTAGGGAGTATGGGTAAATGTGCTATTCACTAAGTCACTTTAGGGAGTATGGGTAAATGTGCTATTCACTAAGTCACTTTAGGGAGTATGGGTAAATGTGCTATTCACTAAGTCACTTTAGGGAGTATGGGTAAGTTTGCTTGGTGAATAAAGTGGTTGTGATTCTAATGTAACCTCATCAGCCATCTGAAGCAATTAAACACCTGATTGGACCCGGGCTCCCGAGTGGCACAGCGGTCTAAGGCAGTGCATCTCAGTGCTAGAGGTGTCACTACAGACCCTGGTTCAATTCCAGGCTGTATCACAGCGGACTAAGGCACTGCATCTCAGTGCTAGAGGTGTCACTACAGACTCTGGTTCACAACCGGCCGTGATAGGGAGTCCCATAGGGCGGCGCACAATTGGCCAAGTGTTGTCCGGGTTAGGGTTTGGCCGTGGGTAGTTCGCCATTATAAATAATAATTAGTTCTTAACTGAAGTGCCTAGTTAAATAAAGGTCAAATACAACCCACGTCTAACCCATCTCGTCTTCAAACTATCAAACTAACATCAATCTGTGGAATAAGATATGTAGCTACGGGCCTTTAACAGAAGGAGATGGCTGATGGCTCTGCTACCTGATACTTTTTTACCCTTCTCTCTGTACTAAATGTTCCAGACTGTACATCTAGTCTTCAAACTGTCTAACTAACAACAATCTGTGGAATAAGATATGTAGCTATGCTGTACGGGCCTTTAACAACAGAGGGAGATGGCTGATGGCTCTGCTACATGATACTTTGCATTGACAAGAACTATTCATAACCAAATGTTATGATGTTCCAGGCATTTTCCTCTCATGAAAGTACTGTCTCTTTTTGAACTCTCACCTCCATGCTTGACCTCAACGGGCTGATTGTTAAATGAAGTGAGAAGAACAAGGCATTGTTGCTAGCGCGCTAGCTTCAGTAAATGTGTTTGTTGGTTGTTTTGACTGACTACTTTAATTGGGTTCAATGCTAGAGGTCCCCATGTCACGCCATGTCCCAATGAGCCGTTCGTTCAGAACAGACAATAAAGCAGCCACTCTATACAATAACCCCTCTTCCTTTCAGAACAGGCAATCTCTCTCTCGCTAATCAAATTGTATTAGTCACATGCGCTGAATACAGCAGGTGTAGTAGGACCTTACAGTGAAATGTTTACTTACGAGCCCCTAACCAACAATGCAGTTTACAAAAATAAGAATAAGAAATAAAAGTAACAAGTAATTCAAGAGCAGCAGTAAAATAACAATAGTGAGACGATATACAGGGGGGGGACCGGTACAGAGTCAATGTGGAGGCTATATACAGGGTATTACGGTACAGAGTCAATGTGGAGGCTATATACAGGGTATTACGGTACAGAGTCAATGTGGAGGCTATATACAGGGTATTACGGTACAGAGTCAATGTGGAGGCTATATACAGGGTGTTACGGTACAGAGTCAATGTGGAGGCTATATACAGGGTGTTACGGTACAGAGTCAATGTGGAGGCTATATACAGGGTATTACGGTACAGAGTCAATGTGGAGGTTATATACAGGGTGTTACGGTACAGAGTCAATGTGGAGGCTATATACAGGGTATTACGGTACAGAGTCAATGTGGAGGTTATATACAGGGTGTTACGGTACAGAGTCAATGTGGAGGCTATATACAGGGTATTACGGTACAGAGTCAATGTGGAGGCTATATACAGGGGGTACCGGTACAGAGTCAATGTGGAGGCTATATACAGGGTATTACGGTACAGAGTCAATGTGGAGGCTATATACAGGGGGTACCGGTACAGAGTCAATGTGGAGGTTATATACAGGGTATTACGGTACAGAGTCAATGTGGAGGCTATATACAGGGTATTACGGTACAGAGTCAATGTGGAGGCTATATACAGGGTATTACGGTACAGAGTCAATGTGGAGGCTATATACAGGTGGGGTACCAGTACAGAGTCAATGTGGAGGCTATATACAGGGTATTACGGTACAGAGTCAATGTGGAGGCTATATACAGGGTATTACGGTACAGAGTCAATGTGGAGACGATATACAGGTGGGGTACCAGTACAGAGTCAATGTGGAGGCTATATACAGGGTATTACGGTACAGAGTCAATGTGGAGGCTATATACAGGGTATTACGGTACAGAGTCAATGTGGAGGCTATATACAGGGGGTACCGGTACAGAGTCAATGTGGAGGTTATATACAGGGTATTACGGTACAGAGTCAATGTGGAGGCTATATACAGGGTATTACGGTACAGAGTCAATGTGGAGGCTATATACAGGGTATTACGGTACAGAGTCAATGTGGAGGCTATATACAGGTGGGGTACCAGTACAGAGTCAATGTGGAGGCTATATACAGGGTATTACGGTACAGAGTCAATGTGGAGGCTATATACAGGGTATTACGGTACAGAGTCAATGTGGAGACGATATACAGGTGGGGTACCAGTACAGAGTCAATGTGGAGGCTATATACAGGGTATTACGGTACAGAGTCAATGTGGAGGCTATATACAGGGTATTACGGTACAGAGTCAATGTGGAGGCTATATACAGGGGGTACCGGTACAGAGTCAATGTGGAGGTTATATACAGGGTATTACGGTACAGAGTCAATGTGGAGGCTATATACAGGGTGTTACGGTACAGAGTCAATGTGGAGGCTATATACAGGGTATTACGGTACAGAGTCAATGTGGAGGCTATATACAGGTGGGGTACCAGTACAGAGTCAATGTGGAGGCTATATACAGGGTATTACGGTACAGAGTCAATGTGGAGGCTATATACAGGGTATTACGGTACAGAGTCAATGTGGAGACGATATACAGGTGGGGTACCAGTACAGAGTCAATGTGGAGGCTATATACAGGGTATTACGGTACAGAGTCAATGTGGAGGCTATATACAGGGTATTACGGTACAGAGTCAATGTGGAGGCTATATACAGGGGGTACCGGTACAGAGTTGATGTGGAGGTTATATACAGGGGGGGTACCGGTACAGAGTTGATGTGGAGGTTATATACAGGGTATTACGGTACAGAGTCAATGTGGAGGCTATATACAGGGTATTACGGTACAGAGTTGATGTGGAGGCTATATACAGGGTATTACGGTACAGAGTCAATGTGGAGGCTATATACAGGGGGTACCGGTACAGAGTCAATGTGGAGGTTATATACAGGGTATTACGGTACAGAGTCAATGTGGAGGCTATATACAGGGTATTACGGTACAGAGTCAATGTGGAGGCTATATACAGGGTATTACAGTACAGAGTCAATGTGGAGGCTATATACAGGTGGGGTACCAGTACAGAGTCAATGTGGAGGCTATATACAGGGTATTACGGTACAGAGTCAATGTGGAGGCTATATACAGGGTATTACGGTACAGAGTCAATGTGGAGACGATATACAGGTGGGGTACCAGTACAGAGTCAATGTGGAGGCTATATACAGGGTATTACGGTACAGAGTCAATGTGGAGGCTATATACAGGGGGTACCGGTACAGAGTCAATGTGGAGGTTATATACAGGGTATTACGGTACAGAGTCAATGTGGAGGCTATATACAGGGTATTACGGTACAGAGTCAATGTGGAGGCTATATACAGGTGGGGTACCAGTACAGAGTCAATGTGGAGGCTATATACAGGGTATTACGGTACAGAGTCAATGTGGTGACGATATACAGGTGGGGTACCAGTACAGAGTCAATGTGGAGGCTATATACAGGGTATTACGGTACAGAGTCAATGTGGAGGCTATATACAGGGTATTACGGTACAGAGTCAATGTGGCGGCTATATACAGGGGGTACCGGTACAGAGTTGATGTGGAGGTTATATACAGGGGGGGTACCGGTACAGAGTTGATGTGGAGGTTATATACAGGGTATTACGGTACAGAGTCAATGTGGAGGCTATATACAGGGTATTACGGTACAGAGTTGATGTGGAGGCTATATACAGGGTATTACGGTACAGAGTCAATGTGGAGGCTATATACAGGGGGTACCGGTACAGAGTCGATGTGTGGGGGCACCAGGTTAGTTGAGATAATATGTACATGTAGGTAGAGTTA
>NW_024609014.1:10000-37500 GCF_018296145.1 Oncorhynchus tshawytscha | reverse complement strand
TTTTGTGTTTATCTTTATTTATTTGGTCAGGCCAGGGTGTGGCATGGGTTTTTGTATGTGGTGAGTTAGTATTGGGATTGTAGCTTAGTGGGGTGTTCTAGTTAAGTCTATGGCTGTGTGAAGTGGTTCTCAATCAGAGGCAGGTGTTTATCCTTGTCTCTGATTGGGAACCATATTTAGGCAGCCATATTCTTTGAGTGTTTTGTGGGTGATTGTCCTTAGTGTCTTGATGTCCTTGTTCTGTGTGTATGTGCACCAGTATTAGGCTGTTTCGGTTTTCGTTACGTTTATTGTTTTGTAGTGTTTGTATTGATTCGTGTTTTTACGTTTGTTTTTTAAACATGGATCGCGATCTACACGCTGCTCCGACTCTCCTTCACCACAAGAGAACCGTTACAATAAGATAACATAAGATAACGCCACCACGTTTTCCATCTGCAGTCTTCTTGGTGATGGCTGCCCAAGTCAGATCACACTCCTTTTATAATACCTTTATTTAACTAGGCAAATCAGTTAAGAACAAATTTTTATTTTCAATGACGCCCTAGGAACAGTGGGTTAACTGCCTGTCCAGGGGCAGAACGACAGATGTGTACCCTGTCAGCTCGGGGATTTGAACTTGCAACCTTCCGGTTACTAGTTCAACGCTCTAACCACCAGACTACCCTGCCGCGCCTCCACTCTAACCACTAGGCTACCTGCCACCCCTCCACTCTAACCACTAGGCTACCCTGCCACCCCTCCACTCTAACCACTAGGCTACCTGCCACCCCTCCACTCTAACCACTAGGCTACCCTGCCGCCACCCACTCTAACCACTCTACCTGCCAACAACTAGGCTACGCTGCCGCCCCTCCACTCTAACCACTAGGCCACCCTGCCGCCCCTCCACTCTAACCACTAGGTTACCCTGCCGTCCCTCCACTCTAACCACTAGGCTACCCTGCCGCCCCTCCACTCTAACCACTAGTCTACCCTGCCAATCTCCAACCACTAGGCTACCCTGCCGCCCCTCCACTCTAACCACTAGACTACCCTGCCGCCCCTCCACTCTAACCACTAGTCTACCCTGCCACCCCTCCACTCTAACCACTAGGCTACCTGCCGCCACTCCACTCTAACCACTAGGCTACCCTGCCGTCCCTCCACTCTAACCACTAGTCTACCCTGCCGTCCCTCCACTCCAACCACTAGTCTACCCTGCCGCCCTCCACTCTAACCACTAGTCTACCCTGCCGCCACTCCACTCTAACCACTAGTCTACCCTGCCGCCCCTCCACTCTAACCACTAGTCTACCCTGCCGCCACTCCACTCTAACCACTAGTCTACCCTGCCGCCCCTCCACTCTAACCACTAGTCTACCCTGCCGCCCCTCCACTCTAACCACTAGTCTACCCTGCCGCCACTCCACTCTAACCACTAGGCTACCCTGCCGTCCCTCCACTCTAACCACTAGTCTACCCTGCCGTCCCTCCACTCCAACCACTAGGCTACCCTGCCGCCACTCCACTCTAACCACTAGTCTACCCTGCCGCCCCTCCCCTCTAACCACTAGTCTACCCTGCCGCCACTCCACTCTAACCACTAGGCTACCCTGCCGCCACTCCACTCTAACCACTAGTCTACCCTGCCGCCCCTCCCCTCTAACCACTAGTCTACCCTGCCGCCCCTCCACTCTAACCACTAGTCTACCCTGCCGTCCCTCCACTCCAACCACTAGTCTACCCTGCCGCCCTCCCCTAACCACTAGTCTACCCTGCCGCCACTCCACTCTAACCACTAGTCTACCCTGCCGCCCCTCCCCTCTAACCACTAGTCTACCCTGCCGCCACTCCACTCTAACCACTAGTCTACCCTGCCGCCGATCCACTCTAACCACTAGTCTACCCTGCCGCCACTCCACTCTAACCACTAGTCTACCCTGCCGCCACTCCACTCTAACCACTAGTCTACCCTGCCGCCCCTCCACTCTAACCACTAGTCTACCCTGCCGCCGATCCACTCTAACCACTAGTCTACCCTGCCGCCCCTCCACTCTAACCACTAGTCTACCCTGCCGCCGATCCACTCTAACCACTAGTCTACCCTGCCGCCGATCCACTCTAACCACTAGTCTACCCTGCCGCCACTCCACTCTAACCACTAGTCTACCCTGCCGCCCCTCCACTCTAACCACTAGTCTACCCTGCCGCCGATCCACTCTAACCACTAGTCTACCCTGCCGCCACTCCACTCTAACCACTAGTCTACCCTGCCGCCCCTCCACTCTAACCACTAGTCTACCCTGCCGCCACTCCACTCTAACCACTAGTCTACCCTGCCGCCCCACTCATCTCCTATGTCATCTGTTCTTCTCCCCTTTCCTCTTTTGTATGTCCTGGCTTTCTCTTCCCATCAGGTGTCCAGGATAGGACAGAGTGACAGAGGGGACAGGCCTATCGGACATGGTCATGTAAGGGCAGGAGGCAGGAGTCAGATGTTTCAATAGGTTGTTCTGACAAACTCACACCAGTTTGTTTAGCCAACAGCCCCTGAAACAGCTGCAAGAGGCGCCCCGGGATTTCTTTTGAGAGAAGTGCTCCCCAGGGCTCTCCGTCTCTCCGCCTGTGAGGTTTGGACACGGAGCTGCCAACTAACGCTGAGCTCAGTTTTCAAATCTCCGTGTTCAGGCCGGGGTTCCCAATAAGAGTTTAGGTTGGACCGAGACAAGGGAAGGGCTGCCAGTAGAGCTGTGGGGTTGCAGGATGGGACAGAGAGTCCTTGTAGTGGATCAGTGGGACTTGGGTCGGACTCAAGACAGCTGCCTTTACTGGGACACTCAGTCCCAAATCTGTGTGAGCTGCAGGGAAGTCACAATGTGGGGAGACATACAGTAGACTGTTACTACAGCTAACTGTAGACTGTTCCTAAAGCTAACTGGAGACTGTTCCTAAAGCTAACTGGAGACTGTTCCTAAAGCTAACTGGAGACTGTTCCTAAAGCTAACTGGAGACTGTTCCTAAAGCTAACTGGAGACTGTTCCTAAAGCTAACTGTAGACTGTTCCTAAAGGTAACTGTAGACTGTTCCTAAAGCTAACTGTAGACTGTTCCTAAAGCTAACTGTAGACTGTTCCTAAAGCTAACTGGAGACTGTTCCTAAAGGTAACTGTAGACTGTTCCTAAAGCTAACTGTAGACTGTTCCTAAAGCTAACTGGAGACTGTTCCTAAAGCTAACTGGAGACTGTTCCTAAAGCTAACTGGAGACTGTTCCTAAAGCTAACTGGAGACTGTTCCTAAAGCTAACTGGAGACTGTTCCTAAAGCTAACTGGAGACTGTGCCTAAAGCTAACTGGAGACTGTTCCTAAAGCTAACTGGAGACTGTTCCTAAAGCTAACTGGAGACTGTTCCTAAAGCTAACTGGAGACTGTTCCTAAAGCTAACTGGAGACTGCTCCTAAAGCTAACTGGAGACTGCTCCTAAAGCTAACTGGAGACTGCTCCTAAAGCTAACTGGAGACTGTTCCTAAAGCTAACTGGAGACTGCTCCTAAAGCTAACTGGAGACTGCTCCTAAAGCTAACTGGAGACTGTTCCTAAAGCTAACTGTAGACTGTTCCTAAAGCTAACTGGAGACTGTTCCTAAAGCTAACTGGAGACTGTTCCTAAAGCTAACTGGAGACTGTGCCTAAAGCTAACTGGAGACTGTTCCTAAAGCTGGAGACTGTTCCTAAAGCTAACTGGAGACTGTTCCTAAAGCTAACTGGAGACTGTTCCTAAAGCTAACTGGAGACTGCTCCTAAAGCTAACTGGAGACTGCTCCTAAAGCTAACTGGAGACTGCTCCTAAAGCTAACTGGAGACTGTTCCTAAAGCTAACTGGAGACTGTTCCTAAAGCTAACTGGAGACTGCTCCTAAAGCTAACTGGAGACTGTTCCTAAAGCTAACTGGAGACTGTTCCTAAAGCTAACTGGAGACTGTTCCTAAAGCTAACTGGAGACTGCTCCTAAAGCTAACTGGAGACTGTTCCTAAAGCTAACTGGAGACTGTTCCTAAAGCTAACTGGAGACTGCTCCTAAAGCTAACTGGAGACTGCTCCTAAAGCTAACTGGAGACTGCGCCTAAAGCTAACTGGAGACTGTTCCTAAAGCTAACTGGAGACTGTTCCTAAAGCTAACTGGAGACTGTTCCTAAAGCTAACTGGAGACTGTTCCTAAAGCTAACTGGAGACTGTTCCTAAAGCTAACTGGAGACTGTTCCTAAAGCTAACTGGAGACTGTTCCTAAAGCTAACTGGAGACTGTGCCTAAAGCTAACTGGAGACTGTTCCTAAAGCTAACTGGAGACTGCTCCTAAAGCGAACTGGAGACTGCTCCTAAAGCTAGACAACATTACGGCTATGGGTCCATGTTCTAGTACAGGGAGGACCGAGACAACATTACGGCTATGGGTCCATGTTTTTACAGTAGGAGTGCTGATTTAGGATGAAGCCCGCCCCCCTCCCCTCCTGTCCATATAAACGTATTCATTATGATCCAATAGGATCAACTGATCTTAGATAAGCACTTCCACTATGAGACACGTTTTGAATACAGGCCCAAGATCTACAAATCAGGTTAATAGCCAATAAACTGTTGAGTGTATGAACAAACAGTCTTGTTAACTTTACCATTAAACAAACAGTTTACCAGAGAGTGATCTGTCGAGGCCTGTCCATAGGATATGATCAGGTTTACCAGAGAGTGATCTGTCGAGGCCTGTCTATAGGATATGATCAGGTTTACCAGAGAGTGATCTGTCGAGGCCTGTCCATAGGATATGATCAGGTTTACCAGTGAGTGATCTGTCGAGGCCTGTCCATAGGATATGATCAGGTTTACCAGAGAGTGATCTGTCCCTGTCCATAGGATATGATCAGGTTTACCAGAGAGTGATCTGTCGAGGCCCGTCCATAGGATATGATCAGGTTTACCAGAGAGTGATCTGTCGAGGCCTGTCTATAGGATATGATCAGGTTTACCAGAGAGTGATCTGTCGAGGCCTGTCCATAGGATATGATCAGGTTTACCAGAGAGTGATCTGTCGAGGCCTGTCCATAGGATATGATCAGGTTTACCAGAGAGTGATCTGTCGAGGCCTGTCCATAGGATATGATCAGGTTTACCAGAGAGTGATCTGTCGAGGCCCGTCCATAGGATATGATCAGGTTTACCAGAGAGTGATCTGTCGAGGCCTGTCTATAGGATATGATCAGGTTTACCAGAGAGTGATCTGTTGAGGCCTGTCCATAGGATATGATCAGGTTTACCAGAGAGTGATCTGTCGAGGCCTGTCCATAGGATATGATCAGGTTTACCAGAGAGTGATCTGTCGAGGCCTGTCCATAGGATATGATCAGGTTTACCAGAGAGTGATCTGTCGAGGCCTGTCCATAGGATATGATCAGGTTTACCAGAGAGTGATCTGTCGAGGCCCGTCCATAGGATATGATCAGGTTTACCAGAGAGTGATCTGTCGAGGCCTGTCCATAGGATATGATCAGGTTTACCAGAGAGTGATCTGTCGAGGCCCGTCCATAGGATATGATCAGGTTTACCAGAGAGTGATCTGTCGAGGCCTGTCCATAGGATATGATCAGGTTTACCAGAGAGTGATCTGTCGAGGCCTGTCCATAGGATATGATCAGGTTTACCAGAGAGTGATCTGTCGAGGCCCGTCCATAGGATATGATCAGGTTTACCAGAGAGTGATCTGTCGAGGCCTGTCTATAGGATATGATCAGGTTTACCAGAGAGTGATCTGTTGAGGCCTGTCCATAGGATATGATCAGGTTTACCAGAGAGTGATCTGTCGAGGCCCGTCCATAGGATATGATCAGGTTTACCAGAGAGTGATCTGTCGAGGCCTGTCCATAGGATATGATCAGGTTTACCAGAGAGTGATCTGTCGAGGCCTGTCCATAGGATATGATCAGGTTTACCAGAGAGTGAACTGTCGAGGCCTGTCCATAGGATATGATCAGGTTTACCAGAGAGTGATCTGTCGAGGCCTGTCCATAGGATATGATCAGGTTTACCAGAGAGTGATCTGTCGAGGCCTGTCCATAGGATATGATCAGGTTTACCAAACATGGATCTGTCGAGGCCTGTCCATAGGATATGATCAGGTTTACCAGAGAGTGATCTGTCAAGGCCTGTCCATAGGATATGATCAGGTTTACCAGAGAGTGATCTGTCGAGGCCTGTCCATAGGATATGATCAGGTTTACCAGAGAGTGATCTGTCGAGGCCTGTCCATAGGATATGATCAGGTTTACCAGAGAGTGATCTGTCGAGGCCTGTCCATAGGATATGATCAGGTTTACCAGAGAGTGATCTGTCGAGGCCTGTCCATAGGATATGATCAGGTTTACCAGAGAGTGATCTGTCGAGGCCTGTCCATAGGATATGATCAGGTTTACCAGAGAGTGATCTGTCAAGGCCTGTCCATAGGATATGATCAGGTTTACCAGAGAGTGATCTGTCGAGGCCTGTCCATAGGATATGATCAGGTTTACCAGAGAGTGATCTGTCGAGGCCTGTCCATAGGATATGATCAGGTTTACCAGAGAGTGATCTGTCGAGGCCTGTCCATAGGATATGATCAGGTTTACCAGAGAGTGATCTGTCGAGGCCTGTCCATAGGATATGATCAGGTTTACCAGAGAGTGATCTGTCAGGGCCTATCCGTAGGATATGATCAGGTTACCAAATATGGATCTGTCGAGGCCTGTCTATAGGATATGATCAGGTTACCAAATATGGATCTGTTGAGGCCTGTCTATAGGATATGATCAGGTTTACCAGAGAGTGATCTGTCGAGGCCTGTCTATAGGATATGATCAGGTTTACCAGAGAGTGATCTGTCGAGGCCTGTCTATAGGATATGATCAGGTTTACCAGAGAGTGATCTGTCGAGGCCTGTCTATAGGATATGATCAGGTTTACCAGAGAGTGATCTGTCGAGGCCTGTCTATAGGATATGATCATATTTATGCTGCAGTAGTTTATGTGTCGGGGGCTAGGGTCAGTTTGTTATATCTGGAGTACTTCTCCTGTCCTATTCAGTGTCCTGTGTGAATCTAAGTGTGCGTTCTCTAATTCTCTCCTTCTCTCTCTCGGAGGACCTGAGCCCTAGGACCATGCCCCAGGATTACCTGACATGATGACTCCTTGCTGTCCCCAGTCCACCTGGCCGTGCTGCTCCAGTTTCAACTGACCTGAGCCCTAGGACCATGCCCCAGGACTACCTGACATGATGACTCCTTGCTGTCCCCAGTCCACCTGACCGTGGTGCTGCTCCAGTTTCAACTGTTCTGCCTTATTATTATACGACCATGCTGGTCATTTATGAACATTTGAACATCTTGGCCATGTTCTGTTATAATCTCCACCCGGCACAGCCAGAAGAGGACTGGCCACCCCACATAGCCTGGTTCCTCTCTAGGTTTCTTCCTAGGTTTTGGCCTTTCTAGGGAGTTTTTCCTAGCCACCGTGCTTCTACACCTGCATTGCTTGCTGTTTGGGGTTTTAGGCTGGGTTTCTGTACAGCACTTTGAGATATCAGCTGATGTACGAAGGGCTATATAAATAAATTTGATTTTATTTGATCAGGTTTACCAGAGAGTGATCTGTTGAGGCCTGTCTATAGGATATGATCAGGTTTACCAGAGAGTGATCTGTCGAGGCCTGTCTATAGGATATGATCAGGTTTACCAGAGAGTGATCTGTCGAGGCCTGTCTATAGGATATGATCAGGTTTACCAGAGAGTGATCTGTCGAGGCCTGTCTATAGGATATGATCAGGTTTACCAGAGAGTGATCTGTCGAGGCCTGTCCATAGGATATGATCAGGTTTACCAGAGAGTGATCTGTCGAGGCCTGTCTATAGGATATGATCAGGTTTACCAGAGAGTGATCTGTCGAGGCCTGTCCATAGGATATGATCAGGTTTACCAGAGAGTGATCTGTCAAGGCCTGCTTATAGGATATGATCAGGTTTACCAGAGAGTGATCTGTTGAGGCCTGTCTATAGGATATGATCAGGTTTACCAGAGAGTGATCTGTTGAGGCCTGTCTATAGGATATGATCAGGTTTACCAGAGAGTGATCTGTCGAGGCCTGTCCATAGGATATGATCATCAGATTCAGTCCAGCTATATCAACTGGCGTTAACAAGTTATTGTTGAATACAAACCTGGCAACTAAAATCATCTCTTTTTATGTTTCAAAAGCCATTTATTTCCCCAAGCCTGGCTGTCTAATTACCTTCAACAGCAATATGGCCAAGAAAGACATTGGAAGACATTGGAAGGCAATGGAAGGCAATGGAAGGCAATGGAAGGCAATGGAAGGCAATGGAAGGCAATGGAAGGCAATGGATGGCAATGGAAGGCAATGGAAGGCAATGGAAGGCAATGGAAGGCAATGGAAGACAATGGATGGCAATGGAAGGCAATGGAAGGCAATGGAAGGCAATGGAAGGCAATGGAAGACAATGGAAGGCAATGGAAGGCAATGGAAGACAATGGAAGGCAATGGAAGGCAATGGATGGCAATGGAAGGCAATGGAAGGCAATGGAAGGCAATGGAAGGCAATGGAAGGCAATGGATGGCAATGGAAGGCAATGGAAGGCAATGGAAGACAATGGAAGGCAATGGAAGGCAATGGAAGGCAATGGAAGGCAATGGAAGACATTGAAAGACAATGGAAGGCAATGGAAGGCAATGGAAGGCAATGGAAGGCAATGGAAGGCAATGGAAGACAATGGAAGGCAATGGAAGGCAATGGAAGGCAATGGAAGGCAATGGATGGCAATGGAAGGCAATGGAAGGCATTGGAAGGCAATGGAAGGCAATGGAAGGCAATGGAAGACAATGGAAGGCATTGAAAGACATTGAAATACAATGGATGCAGGCAATGAGTGGACTGGCACCCGGTCGAGGCAAATGGGACATAACATTATTGCCTTTGAATGACTTTCTCTCTCGTTTATTCTATGTTTCGACAGTCAGCATTTCCAAATGTGAGTCATATTCATTATATTGCAGCTGTTAAAGTCGTTCTGAATACACACAGCCTTTGAAAACGGTCCCTTTGTTGTGGCTTTGTGGCTCCGCTCTGACTCTGTCATTGACTGTGGTGTAACTAAACGCATCCCAAAACACGCACCCTATTCCCTATGTAGTGCACTACTTTGGACCAGGGCCCTTAGGTGTCTGATCTAAAGTCATTGTACTATATTAGGGAAAAGGATGACATTTGGGACATAGCCGCTGCCTCTTGTAATACAGCTAGACTGTCATGGTGTTCCTTTTTTGACTGACTGTACTGATGAACACATTTCAACTTGACATACACACGTACGACCGCCAGTCTACCCAAGCTGCTTTGTAACGTGATGAAAGGATTGGAAAGCTTTCTGAAGACAGCCAGCCCAGCACACAGTCATCAAGTTGGTTACGGACGATGTGTTTGTGTCCAAGGGACTGGCTGTTCTGCCTGTTGGTTACGGGTTGATGTCTTTGTGTCCAAGGGACTGGCTGTTCTGCCTGTTGGTTATGGGATGATGTGTTTGTGTCCAAGGGACTGGCTGTTCTTCCTGTTGGTTACGGATGATGTCTTTGTGTCCAAGGGATTGAATGTGGTTTTGTCCGTTGGGGCTGACAACCCATTTCCCAATACAACCACAGAGGAAATACAGTACTCTACTACTACTTTTTAAAAGGAGAACGGTGTTGCAAACTAATTTTGTAGTTGTATTAAAAACTTAAGAGACTTACAGTAGTAGAGAGATCAGAGTAGAGAGATCAGAGGAGACAGAGTAGAGAGATCAGAGGAGACAGAGTAGAGAGATCAGAGGAGACAGAGTAGAGAGATCAGAGGAGACAGAGTAGAGAGATCAGAGGAGACAGAGTAGAGAGATCAGAGGAGACAGAGTAGAGAGATCAGAAGAGACAGAGTAGAGAGATCAGAAGAGACAGAGTAGAGAGATCAGAAGAGACAGAGTAGAGAGATCAGAAGAGACAGAGTAGAGAGATCAGAGACAGAGTAGAGAGATCAGAGGAGACAGAGTAGAGAGATCAGAGGAGACAGAGTAGAGAGATCAGAGGAGACAGAGTAGAGAGATCAGAGGAGACAGAGTAGAGAGATCAGAGGAGACAGAGTAGAGAGATCAGAGGAGACAGAGTAGAGAGATCAGAGGAGACAGAGTAGAGAGATCAGAGGAGACAGAGTAGAGAGATCAGAGTAGAGAGATCAGAGGAGACAGAGTAGAGAGATCAGAGGAGACAGAGTAGAGAGATCAGAGGAGACAGAGTAGAGAGATCAGACGAGACAGAGTAGAGAGATCAGAGGAGACAGAGTAGAGAGATCAGAGGAGACAGAGTAGAGAGATCAGAGGAGACAGAGTAGAGAGATCAGAGGAGACAGAGTAGAGAGATCAGAGGAGACAGAGTAGAGAGATCAGAGGAGACAGAGTAGAGAGATCAGAGGAGACAGAGTAGAGAGATCAGAGGAGACAGAGTAGAGAGATCAGAGGAGACAGAGTAGAGAGATCAGAGGAGACAGAGTAGAGAGATCAGACGAGACAGAGTAGAGAGATCAGAGGAGACAGAGTAGAGAGATCAGAGGAGACAGAGTAGAGAGATCAGAGGAGACAGAGTAGAGAGATCAGAGGAGACAGAGTAGAGAGATCAGAGGAGACAGAGTAGAGAGATCAGAGTAGAGAGATCAGAGGAGACAGAGTAGAGAGATCAGAGGAGACAGAGTAGAGAGATCAGACGAGACAGAGTAGAGAGATCAGACGAGACAGAGTAGAGAGATCAGACGAGACAGAGTAGAGAGATCAGACGAGACAGAGTAGAGAGATCAGACGAGACAGAGTAGAGAGATCAGACGAGACAGAGTAGAGAGATCAGAGGAGACAGAGTAGAGAGATCAGAGGAGACAGAGTAGAGAGATCAGAGGAGACAGAGTAGAGAGATCAGAGGAGACAGAGTAGAGAGATCAGAGGAGACAGAGTAGAGAGATCAGAGGAGACAGAGTAGAGAGATCAGAGGAGACAGAGTAGAGAGATCAGAGGAGAGAGAGTAGAGAGATCAGAGGAGACAGAGTAGAGAGATCAGAGGAGACAGAGTAGAGAGATCAGAGGAGACAGAGTAGAGAGATCAGAGGAGACAGAGTAGAGAGATCAGAGGAGAGAGAGTAGAGAGATCAGAGGAGAGAGAGTAGAGGAGACAGAGTAGAGAGATCAGAAGAGACATAGTAGAGAGATCAGAGGAGACAGAGTAGAGAGATCAGAGGAGACAGAGTAGAGAGATCAGAGGAGACAGAGTAGAGAGATCAGAGGAGACAGAGTAGAGAGATCAGAGGAGACAGAGTAGAGAGATCAGAGGAGACAGAGTAGAGAGATCAGAGGAGACAGAGTAGAGATATCAGAGGAGACAGAGTAGAGAGATCAGAGGAGACAGAGTAGAGGAGACAGAGTAGAGAGATCAGAAGAGACATAGTAGAGAGATCAGAGGAGACAGAGTAGAGAGATCAGAGGAGACAGAGTAGAGAGATCAGAGGAGACATAGTAGAGAGATCAGAGACAGAGTAGAGCAGACAGAGTAGAGAGATCAGAAGTAGAGACAGAATAGAGAGATCAGAAGAGACAGTATGGAGAGATCAGAAGCAGGGAGATAGTATAGAGAGATCAGAAGCAGGGAGACAGTATAGAGGGAGCAGAAGCAGGGAGACAGAGTAGAGTAGACAGAGTAGAGAGATCAGAGGAGACAGAGTAGAGAGATCAGAGGAGACATAGTAGAGAGATCAGAGGAGACAGAGTAGAGAGATCAGAGGAGACAGAGTAGAGAGATCAGAGGAGACAGAGTAGAGAGATCAGAGTAGAGAGATCAGAGGAGACAGAGTAGAGAGATCAGAGGAGACAGAGTAGAGAGATCAGAGGAGACATAGTAGAGAGATCAGAGGAGACATAGTAGAGGAGACAGAGTAGAGAGATCAGAAGAGACATAGTAGAGAGATCAGAGTAGAGAGACAGAATAGAGAGATCAGAAGTAGAGAGACAGAATGGAGAGATCAGAAGCAGGGAGATAGTATAGAGAGATCAGAAGCAGGGAGATAGTATAGAGAGATCAGAAGCAGGGAGACAGTATAGAGGGAGCAGAAGCAGGGAGACAGAGTAGAGAGATCTTAATCAGGGAGACAGTATAGAGAGATCAGAAGCAGGGAGACAGTATAGAGGGAGCAGAAGCAGGGAGTCAGTATAGAGACAGTATAGAGAGATCAGAAGCAGGGAGACAGTATAGAGAGATCAGAAGCAGGGAGACAGTATAGAGAGATCAGAAGCAGGGAGACAGTATAGAGGGAGCAGAAGCAGGGAGTCAGTATAGAGAGCTCAGAAGCAGGGAGGCAGTATAGAGAGCTCAGAAGCAGGGAGACAGTATAGAGAGATCAGAAGCAGGGAGACAGTATAGAGGGAGCAGAAGCAGGGAGACAGTATAGAGAGATCAGAAGCAGAGAGACAGTATAGAGAGATCAGAAGCAGGGAGACAGTATAGAGAGATCAGAAGCAGAGAGACAGTATAGAGGGAGCAGAAGCAGGGAGACAGTATAGAGGGAGCAGACGCAGAGAGACAGTATAGAGAGATCAGAAGCAGGGAGACAGTATAGAGGGAGCTGAAGCAGGGAGATAGTATAGAGGGAGCAGAAGCAGGGAGACAGTATAGAGGGAGCAGAAGCAGGGAGACAGAGTAGAGGGAGCAGAAGCAGGGAGACAGTATAGATTGATCAGAAGCAGGGAGACAGTATAGATTGATCAGAAGCAGGGAGACTGTATAGAGGGAGCAGAAGCATGGAGATAGTATAGAGGGAGCAGAAGCAGGGAGACAGTGTAGAGAGATCAGAAGCAGAGAGACAGTATAGAGAGATCAGAAGCAGGGAGACAGTATAGATTGATCAGAAGCAGGGAGACAGTATAGAGGGAGCAGAAGCATGGAGATAGTATAGAGGGAGCAGAAGCAGGGAGACAGTGTAGAGAGATCAGAAGCAGAGAGACAGTATAGAGAGATCAGAAGCAGGGAGACAGTATATAGGGAGCAGAAGCAGGGAGACAGTATAGAGGGAGCAGAAGCAGAGAGACAGTATAGAGAGATCAGAAGCAGGGAGACAGTATATAGGGAGCAGAAGCAGGGAGACAGTATAGAGGGAGCAGAAGCAGAGAGACAGTATAGAGAGATCAGAAGCAGGAGACAGTATAGAGGAGCAGAAGCAGGGAGACAGTATAGAGAGATCAGAAGCAGAGAGACAGTATAGAGAGATCAGAAGCAGGGAGACAGTATAGAGAGATCAGAAGCAGGGAGATAGTATAGAGGGAGCAGAAGCAGGGAGACAGTATAGAGGGAGCAGGCACAGGGAGACAGTATAGAGGGAGCAGACACAGAGAGACAGTATAGAGAGATCAGAAGCAGGGAGACAGTATAGAGGGAGCAGAAGCAGGGAGACAGTATAAAGGGAGCAGAAGCAGGGAGACAGTATAGAGGGAGCAGAAGCAGAGAGACAGTATAGAGAGATCAGAAGCAGGGAGACAGAGTAGAGAGATCAGAAGCTGGGAGACAGTATAGAGGGAGCAGAAGCAGGGAGACAGTATAGAGAGATCAGAAGCAGGGAGACAGTATAGAGAGATCAGAAGCTGGGAGACAGTATAGAGGGAGCAGAAGCAGGGAGACAGTATAGAGAGATCAGAAGCAGGGAAACAGTATAGAGACATCAGAAGCAGGGAGACAGAGTAGAGATCAGAAGCAGGGAGACAGTATAGAGGGAGCAGAAGCAGGGAGACAGTATAGAGGGAGCAGAAGCAGGGAGACAGTATAGAGGGAGCAGAAGCAGGGAGACAGTATAGAGGGAGCAGAAGCAGGGAGACAGTATAGAGAGATCAGAAGCAGGGAGACAGTATAGAGAGATCAGAAGCAGGGAGACAGTATAGAGAGATCAGAAGCAGGGAGACAGTATAGAGGTAGCAGACGTTGGGTGTATACATTTCCTCTCCAACAGACTTCCTGCCAGTAAACACACCAGATCGTTATAATGATAAATCATTGGCTGATTCCCGCCTGACACTCATATACCGTTTCTTGGAAATTATAAATGCCTGAAATGTTTCATCATCTTTTATTGTCTTGATATTTCAAGCCCTATCGTATTTACAATCATCAGTTGATCTGTTGAACCCATTGTACAACTGGCCCTGGGGCAATTCTGGCAAATGCCAGATGGGCTGGTCCATCTTTAACTCAGTGGGTCGGTCTAAATTGGGGATGTAGAGCAAAAATAATCATTATTATTTGACTAATTAAAGGAGCCAAGAGGGAAAGAAATGGGATAGTGTGGTTGCCTCGAGGGGGAAAATGGACTGAAATGCCTGGACCGATTTCTGGTCCGAGTCCACCCCTGGTTGAACTCTTGGCTGCTCTTTCCTAGAAAACATCAACACAGAGATTACTGTACCTAATACATAACTACATTACACCTGTTACTATTACTATGTTGCTTGTTTGTGTGTGGTGTGTGTGTGTGATGTATGGTGTTGTGTGTGTGGTGTGTGTGCATATATGGTGTGTGTGTGTGTGTGTGTGTGTGCATGTGTGGTGTGTGTGTGTGTGTATGGTATGTGTGTGTATGGTATGTGTATGGTATGTGTGTGTGTGTGTGATGTATGGTGTGTGGTGTGTGTGTGGTGTGTGTGATGTGTGTGTGTGGTGTGTGTGTGTGTGTGTGGTATACTCTGGTAATAAATATGTGGTACTGTAGGTCAACAGGATCTGGGCTCCTTCAGAATCCCTGATAGAATTGATGTACTTTCTCTGTCTCTCAGACGGTGTGACCAGACAGACATTACCAGGACATAAAGGCTCACCTTGAGCGATGCCCCGGTAGTGTAACAATGTAACCACCAGATGGCGCCGGAGTAGAAGGCTGATTGTGTTTCTTTTGTTCGTTTATTTGGGTTGTTTGTAACTTATTTATGTACTTATTTTGTACATAATGTTGCCGCTACTGTCTCTTATGACGGAAAATAACTTCTGGACATCAGAACTGCGATTACTCACCACGGACTGGCAGAATCAGTTTTTCTTCTTTAACGAGTCTGACGAGGCTCACGCGAACGATATACTGCTTCCTCGAGAAAAGGCCCAGATGTCCATCATTTGCGTGAAAAGAAGGCGGAGACAAATGGGCCAGAGGGCGGGCTGCCTTCTGAGATTATGTAGGTGATCAAATAAACCCCCACTTCCTTCCATTCTGCTAGCAAACGTGCAATCTTTGGAAAATAAAATCGATGACCTACGCGGAAGATTAAACTACCAACGGGACATTCAAAACTGTAATATCTTATACTTCATGGAGTCGTGGCTGAACGACGACATTATTAACATACTAGACATTATCAACATACATACTAACACAGCTGGCTGGTTATACACTGTATCAGCAGGAACGACGACATTATCAACATACCGCTGGCTGGTTATATCGGCGTCTGGTTAGACAAGGTGCGGCGGACTATGTCGTTCTGTAAATAACAGCTGGTGCACGATATCTAACGAAGTCCTGAGCCATTGCTCGCCTGAGGTAGAGTATCTCATGATAAGCTGTAGACCACACTATCTACCTGGAGAGTTTTCATCTGTATTTTTCGTAGCTGTCTACATACCACCACAGACTGATGCTGGCACTAAGACAGCCCTGATTGAGCTGTATTCCGCCATAAGCATACAGGAAAACGTTCACCCAGAGGCGGCGCTCCTAGTAGCTGGGAACTTTAATTTCAGGGAAATCTGTTTTACCAAATTTCTATCAGCATGTTCAATGTGCAACCAGAGGGAAAATAACTCTGGACCACCTTTGCTCTACACACAGAGACGCATACAAAGCTCTCCCTCGCCCTCCATTTGGCAAATCTGACCATAATTCTATCCTCCTGATTCCTGCTTACAAGCACAAAATGAAGCAGGAAGCATCAGTGACTCGGTCTGTAAAAAAGGGGTCAGATGAAGCAGATGCTAAATTACAGGACTGTTTTGCAGCACAGACTGGAATATGCTACGGGATTCCTCCGATGGCATTGAGGAGTACACCACATCAGTCACTGACTTCATCAAGAAGTGCATTGAGGACGTCGTCCCCACAGTGACTGTACGTACATACCCCAACCAGAAGCCATGGATTACAGGCAACATTCGCACTGAGATAAAGGGTAGAGCTGCTGCTTTCAAGGAGCGGGACTCTAACCCTTATAAGAAATCCTGCTATGCCCTCCGATCAACCATCAAACAAGCAAAGCTTCAATACAGACTAAGATCGAATCATAATACACCAACTCTAAAGCTCGTCGGATGTATCATTGCTTGCAAACCATTATAGACTACAAAGGGAAGCACAGCTGAGAGCTGTGGGGGTTTGTATCATTTGATTTACACAACACGCCTACCACTTTGAAGAGGCTGTAGTGGAGCAGGTTAAGAGCTTCAAGTTCCTTGGTGTCCACATCACCAACAAACTAACATGGTCCAAACACACCAAGACTATCGTGAAGAGGGCACGACAAAACCTATTCCCCCCTCAGGAGACTGAAAAGATTTGGCATGGGTCCTCAGATCCTCTAAAGGTTTTACAGCTGCACCATCGAGAGCATCCTGACTGGTTGCATCACCGCCTGGTATGGGAACTGCTCGGTCTCCAACCGCAAGGCACTAAAGAGGGTAATGCGTACGGCCCAGTACAAGTTTCCTGCCATCCAGGACCTCTATACCAGGGGGAAGGCCCTACAAAGGCCCAGGCAGATATTACTTGGACACAAAGCCCCACCTTGAGAAATGGCACAGGTCACTACAGCTGTCAGTGCTATGAAGCAGCTCATAGGAAAGATAGCTTTTTAGCTGTGGGGAAGGAAGAGGAGGCTCTCAAACGTTTTCTGACCCACAGACCTGTATGGCTGGTAACAGGCCATCACTATTCATCTACTTCTGTGTGTATGAGTGTATGAGGTGGTGGTGTGTATGAGGTGGTGGTGTGTATGAGGTGGTGGTGTGTATGTGGTGGGGGTGTGTATGAGGTGGGAGTGTGTATCAGGTAATGGTGTATATGAGGTGGGGGTGTGTATGTGGTGGGGGTGTGTATCAGGTAATGGTGTATATGAGGTGGTGGTGTGTATGAGGTGGGGGTGTGTATGGGGTGGTGTGTATGAGGTAGTGGTGTGTATGAGGTAATGGTGTGTATGAGGTAATGGTGTATATGAGGTGGTGGTGTGTATGAGGTGGTGGTGTGTATGAGGTGGTGGTGTGTATGAGTTGGTGGTGTGTATGAGTTGGTGGTGTGTATGAGTTGGTGGTGTGTATGAGTTGGTGGTGTGTATGAGTTGGTGGTGTGTATGAGGTGGTGGTGTGTATGAGGTGGTGGTGTGTATGAGGTGGTGGTGTGTATGAGGTGGTGGTGTGTATGAGGTAATTGTGTATATGAGGTGGTGGTGTGTATGAGGTGGTGGTGTGTGGTGAGGTGGGGGTGTGTATGAGGTGGTGTATATGAAGTAATGGTGTGTATGAGGTGGTGGTGTGTATGAGGTGGTGGTGTGTATGAGGTGGTGGTGTGTATGAGGTGGTGGTGTGTATGAGGGGGTGTTGTGTATGAGGTGGTGGTGTGTATGAGGTGGTGGTGTGTATGAGGTGGGGGTGTGTATGGGGTGGTGTGTATGAGGTGGTGATGTGTATGAGATGGTGTTGTGTATGAGGTAAGGGTGTATATGAGGTAGTGGTGTGTATGAGGTGGTGGTGTGTATGAGGTGGTGGTGTGTATGAGGTAATTGTGTATATGAGGTGGGGGTGTTTATGAGGTGGTGGTGTGTATGAGGTGGTGGTGTATATGAGGTGGGGGTGTGTATGGGGTGGTGTGTATGAGGTGGGGGAGTGTATGGGGTGGTGTATATGAGGTGGTGATGTGTATGAGATGGTGTTGTGTATGAGGTAAGGGTGTGTATGAGGTGGGGGTGTGTATGAGGTGGTGGTGTATATGAGGTGGTGGGGGTGTGTATGGGGTGTTGTGTATGAGGTGGTGGTGTGTATGAGGTGGGGGTGTGTATGGGGTGGTGTGTATGAGGTGGTGATGTGTATGAGATGGTGTTGTGTATGAGGTAAGGGTGTATATGAGGTGGGGGTGTGTATGAGGAGGTGGTGTGTATGAGGTGGTGGTGTGTATGAGGTGGGGGTGTGTATGAGGTGGTGTATATGAGGTAATGGTGTGTATGAGGTGGTGGTGTGTATGAGGTGGTGGTGTGTATGAGGTGGTGTATATGAGGTAATGGTGTGTATGAGGTGGTGGTGTGTATGAGGTGGTGGTGTGTACGAGGTGGTGCTGTGTATGAGGTGGGGGCGTGTATGGGGTGGTGGTGTGTATGAGGTGGGGGGGTGTATGAGGTGGTGTGTATGAGGTAATGGTGTATATGAGGTGGTGGTGTATATGAGGTGGTGGTGTGTATGAGGTAATTGTGTATATGAGGTGGTGGTGTGTATGAGGTGGTGGTGTGTATGAGGTGGGGGTGTGTATGAGGTGGTGTATATGAAGTAATGGTGTGTATGAGGTGGTGGTGTGTATGAGGTGGTGGTGTGTATGAGGTGGTGGTGTGTATGAGGTGGTGGTGTGTATGAGGTGGTGGTGTGTATGAGGGGGTGTTGTGTATGAGGTGGTGGTGTGTATGAGGTGGTGGTGTGTATGAGGTGGGGGTGTGTATGGGGTGGTGTGTATGAGGTGGTGATGTGTATGAGATGGTGTTGTGTATGAGGTAAGGGTGTATATGAGGTGGTGGTGTGTATGAGGTGGTGGTGTGTATGAGGTGGTGGTGTGTATGGGATGGTGTGTATGAGGTAATGGTGTGTATGAGGTAATGGTGTACATGAGGTGGTGGTGTATATGAGGTGGTGGTGTGTATGAGGTGGGGGTGTGTATGGGGTGTTGTGTATGAGGTGGTGGTGTGTATGAGGTGGGGGTGTGTATGGGATGGTGTGTATGAGGTGGTGGTGTGTATGGGATGGTGTGTATGAGGTGGTGGTGTGTATGAAGTGGTGGTGTGTATGAGGTAATGGTGTGTATGAGGTAAGGGTGTATATGAGGTGGGGGTGTCTATGAGGTGGTGGTGTGTATGAGGTGGGGGTGTGTATGAGGTGGGGTGTGTATGAGGTGGTGGTGTGTATGAGGTAATGGTGTGTATGAGGTAATGGTGTGTATGAGGTAATGGTGTGTATGAGGTGGTGGTGTGTATGAGGTAATGGTGTATATGAGGTGGGGGTGTGTATGAGGTGGTGATGTGTATGAGATGGTGTGTATGAGGTGGTGGTGTGTATGAAGTGGTGGTGTGTATGAGGTAATGGTGTGTATGAGGTAAGGGTGTATATGAGGTGGGGGTGTGTATGAGGTGGTGGTGTGTATGAGGTAATGGTGTGTATGAGGTTGTTGTGTGTATGAGGTGGTGGTGTGTATGTGGTGGTGTGTATGGGGTGGTGGTGTATGAGATGGTGGTGTGTTTGAGGTGGGGGCGTGTATGAGGTGGGGGCGTGTATGAGGTGGGGGCGTGTATGAGGTGGTGGTGTGTATGAGGTGGTGTGTATGGGGTGGTGGTGTGTATGGGGTGGTGGTGTGTATGAGGTGGTGTGTATGAGGTGGGGGTGTGTATGGGCTGTTGTTTATAACTTCAGTACTGTATGGAGAGGTACCAGTATTGTATGGAGAGGTACCAGTATTGTATGGAGAGGTACCAGTATTGTATGGAGAGGTACCAGTATTGTATGGAGAGGTACCAGTATTGTATGGAGAGGTACCAGTATTGTATGGAGAGGTACCAGTATTGTATGGACAGGTACCAGTATTGTATGGAGAGGTACCCGTATTGTATGGAGAGGTACCAGTATTGTATGGAGAGGTACCAGTATTGTATGGAGAGGTACCTGTATTGTATGGAGAGGTACCAGTATTGTATGGAGAGGTACCAGTATTGTATGGAGAGGTACCAGTATCGTATGGAGAGGTACCAGTATTGTATGGAGAGGTACCAGTATTGTATGGAGAGGTACCAGTATTGTATATAACTTCAGTATTGTATGGAGTGATACCAGTATTGTATGGAGAGGTACC
The DNA here is from genome assembly GCF_018296145.1 of Oncorhynchus tshawytscha. NCBI lineage: Eukaryota > Metazoa > Chordata > Actinopteri > Salmoniformes > Salmonidae > Oncorhynchus > Oncorhynchus tshawytscha. The sequence goes on along the minus strand of NW_024609014.1, from coordinate 17,303 downwards.
AGTATTGTATGGAGAGGTACCAGTATTGTATATAACTTCAGTATTGTATGGAGTGATACCAGTATTGTATGGAGAGGTACCAGTATTGCATGGAGAGGTACCAGTATTGTATGGAGAGGTACCAGTATTGTATGGAGAGGTACCAGTATTGTATGGAGAGGTACCAGTATTGTATGGAGAGGTACCAGTATTGTATGGAGAGGTACCAGTATTGTATGGAGAGGTACCAGTATTGTATGGAGAGGTACCAGTATTGTATGGAGAGGTACCAGTATTGTATGGAGTGGTACCAGTATTGTATGGAGTACCAGTATTGTACCAGTATTGTATGGAGTGGTACCAGTATTGTATGGAGTGATACCAGTATTGTATGGAGAGGTACCAGTATTGTATGGAGAGGTACCCGTATTGTATGGAGAGGTACCAGTATTGTATGGAGAGGTACCAGTATTGTATGGAGAGGTACCAGTATTGTATGGAGAGGTACCCGTATTGTATGGAGAGGTACCAGTATTGTATGGAGAGGTACCAGTATTGTATGGAGAGGTAACAGTATTGTATGGAGAGGTAACAGTATTGTATGGAGAGGTACCCGTATTGTATGGAGAGGTACCAGTATTGTATGGAGAGGTACCAGTATTGTATGGAGTGATACCAGTATTGTATGGAGAGGTACCAGTGTTGTATGGAGAGGTACCAGTATTGTATGGAGTGGTACCAGTATTGTATGGAGTGGTACCAGTATTGTATGGAGAGGTACCAGTATTGTATATAACTTCAGTATTGTATGGAGTGATACCAGTATTGCATGGAGAGGTACCAGTATTGCATGGAGAGGTACCAGTATTGTATGGAGTGGTATCAGTATTGTATGGAGAGGTACCAGTATTGTATATAACTTCAGTATTGTATTGAGAGGTACCAGTATTGTATGGAGAGGTACCAGTATTGTATGGAGAGGTACCAGTATTGTATGGAGAGGTACCAGTATTGTATGGAGAGGTACCAGTATTGTATGGAGTGATACCAGTATTGTATGGAGAGGTACCAGTATTGTATGGAGTGGTACCAGTATTGTATGGAGTGATACCAGTATTGTATGGAGTGGTACCAGTATTGTATGGAGTGGTACCAGTATTGTATGGAGTGGTACCAGTATTGTATGGAGTGGTACCAGTATTGTATGGAGTGGTACCAGTATTGTATGGAGTGGTACCAGTATTGTATGGAGTGGTACCAGTATTGTATGGCGTGGTACCAGTATTGTATGGAGTGGTACCAGTATTGTATGGAGTGGTACCAGTATTGTATGGAGTGGTACCAGTATTGTATGGAGTGGTACCAGTATTGTATGGAGTGGTACCAGTATTGTATGGAGAGGTACCAGTATTGTATGGAGAGGTACCAGTATTGTATGGAGAGGTACCAGTATTGTATGGAGAGGTACCAGTATTGTATGGAGTGGTACCAGTATTGGTTGGAGAGGTACCAGTATTGTATGGAGTTATACCAGTATTGTATGGAGAGGTACCAGTATTCTATGGAGTGGTACCAGTATTGTATGGAGAGGTACCAGTATTGTATGGAGAGGTACCAGTATTGTATGGAGAGGTACCAGTATTGTATATAACTTCAGTATTGTATGGAGAGGTACCAGTATTGTATGGAGTGGTACCAGTATTGGTTGGAGAGGTACCAGTATTGTATGGAGTTATACCAGTATTGTATGGAGAGGTACCAGTATTCTATGGAGAGGTACCAGTGTTGTATGGAGAGGTACCAGTATTGTATGGAGTGGTACCAGTATTGTATGGAGTGGTACCAGTATTGTATGGAGAGGTACCAGTATTGTATATAACTTCAGTATTGTATGGAGTGATACCAGTATTGCATGGAGAGGTACCAGTATTGCATGGAGAGGTACCAGTATTGTATGGAGTGGTATCAGTATTGTATGGAGAGGTACCAGTATTGTATATAACTTCAGTATTGTATTGAGAGGTACCAGTATTGTATGGAGAGGTACCAGTATTGTATGGAGAGGTACCAGTATTGTATGGAGAGGTACCAGTATTGTATGGAGTGATACCAGTATTGTATGGAGAGGTACCAGTATTGTATGGAGTGGTACCAGTATTGTATGGAGTGATACCAGTATTGTATGGAGTGGTACCAGTATTGTATGGAGTGATACCAGTATTGTATGGAGTGGTACCAGTATTGTATGGAGTGATACCAGTATTGTATGGAGTGGTACCAGTATTGTATGGAGTGATACCAGTATTGTATGGAGTGGTACCAGTATTGTATGGCGTGGTACCAGTATTGTATGGAGTGGTACCAGTATTGTATGGAGTGGTACCAGTATTGTATGGAGTGGTACCAGTATTGTATGGAGTGGTACCAGTATTGTATGGAGTGGTACCAGTATTGTATGGAGAGGTACCAGTATTGTATGGAGAGGTACCAGTATTGTATGGAGAGGTACCAGTATTGTATGGAGAGGTACCAGTATTGTATGGAGTGGTACCAGTATTGGTTGGAGAGGTACCAGTATTGTATGGAGTTATACCAGTATTGTATGGAGAGGTACCAGTATTCTATGGAGTGGTACCAGTATTGTATGGAGAGGTACCAGTATTGTATGGAGAGGTACCAGTATTGTATGGAGAGGTACCAGTATTGTATATAACTTCAGTATTGTATGGAGAGGTACCAGTATTGTATGGAGTGGTACCAGTATTGGTTGGAGAGGTACCAGTATTGTATGGAGTTATACCAGTATTGTATGGAGAGGTACCAGTATTCTATGGAGTGGTACCAGTATTGTATGGAGAGGTACCAGTATTGTATGGAGAGGTACCAGTATTGTATGGAGAGGTACCAGTATTGTATATAACTTCAGTATTGTATGGAGAGGTACCAGTATTGTATGGAGTGGTACCAGTATTGGTTGGAGAGGTACCAGTATTCTATGGAGTTATACCAGTATTGTATGGAGAGGTACCAGTATTCTATGGAGTTATACCAGTATTATATGGAGAGGTACCAGTATTCTATGGAGTTATACCAGTATTGTATGGAGAGGTACCAGTATTGTATGGAGTTATACCAGTATTGTATGGAGAGGTACCAGTATTGTATGGAGTTATACCAGTATTGTATGGAGAGGTACCAGTATTCTATGGAGTGGTACCAGTATTGTATGGAGAGGTACCAGTATTGTATGGAGAGGTACCAGTATTGTATGGAGAGGTACCAGTATTGTATATAACTTCAGTATTGTATGGAGAGGTACCAGTATTGTATGGAGTGGTACCAGTATTGGTTGGAGAGGTACCAGTATTCTATGGAGTTATACCAGTATTGTATGGAGAGGTACCAGTATTCTATGGAGTTATACCAGTATTATATGAGAGGTACCAGTATTCTATGGAGTTATACCAGTATTGTATGGAGTGATACCAGTATTGTATGGAGTTATACCAGTATTGTATGGAGAGGTACCAGTATTGTATGGCTGGGTTATAGGTAAACGTAGAGTGTTGCCATTCCATTCAGCCTCTTGGTTCTGGTTTAATATATTGAATGATACAGATTGACACAGATCGGATTTCAGGTTTGGTGAACTTGGCCTTGTGAATATTCTTCGCCAAGTTGGGCCTCGGGTTTCTGAGTCTTTTGCAAGGCTTTGACCATAGTTCCAGATTACAGAACAGCTCCAGAACAAAGGTCAAGACCCGTGCCAAACAAAATGAGAAAGCGTTGCGTGGGTCTGAAACGCTGTACTTGTTGATTCCCACACACACACAAACGTCTAAATATTTAGGGTAAATATCTTTAGCAACAGGGGCTGGATTACAGGGCTGAGACAGCACACCTACTTACGCTGAGAGTTGCAACAAGTCCTCATGCTGCAGTGGCTTTTACTCTAGCTTTAATTCAAGGGTATTTTACTCTACTTTAAGGGTATTTTACTCTACTTTAAGGGTATTTTATTAAGGGTATTTTACTCTACTTTAAGGGTATTTTACTCTACTTTAAGGGTATTTTACTCTACTTTAAGGGTATTTTACTCTACTTTAAAGTGTATTTTGCTTTTCTTTAGGTACCTTTTACACACAGATTGTACAGCTACCAGCCTTGCAGGATTCTGCAATGCTGCTTACTAAGGATTCTGCTTGTGTCACAGTGATACACAGATACTAAATAGCTAAACTACTATCTATAGTAGATATATCTATATTTGTATTGCAGGACACTTGCCAGATATAATGTTTGTGTTCCTGACTTTTGCCACTCTACCAACTCCTGCTGAGGCATCAGCTCTCTTACAGAGAGGGGAGAGAGAGGAGAGAGAGAGAGAGAATATTCCTGTGAATACCTTAGTTCCACTCAGAAATAATGCCTGGTGATTGTACAATCCATATTCTTACAGATGTCAAGACTTCCTGTGATGAAAGGAGACAATTGTGAGTTCATCATTTATCAGAATCATAGCTCTCGAGACGGGTTCAGACTCACTCCAGGAAGCCAAACAGGAGAAATTGTACATTTGTACTCTACCTGTTGACCTGAGGCAGGTGTAGACTTGGCAGGCTCTTGACACATTGTAATCAAATCAAATCAAATTTATTTATATAGCCCTTCGTACATCAGCTGATATCTCAAAGTGCTGTACAGAAACCCAGCCTAAAACCCCAAACAGCAAGCAATGCAGGTGTAGAAGCACGGTGGCTAGGAAAAACTCCCTAGAAAGGCCAAAACCTAGGAAGAAACCTAGAGAGGAACCAGGCTATGTGGGGTGGCCAGTCCTCTTCTGGCTGTGCCGGGTGGAGATTATAACAGAACATGGCCAAGATGTTCAAATGTTCATAAATGACCAGCATGGTCGTATAATAATAAGGCAGAACAGTTGAAACTGGAGCAGCAGCACAGTCAGATGGACTGGGGACAGCAAGGAGTCATCATGTCAGGTAGTCCTGGGGCATGGTCCTAGGGCTCAGGTCAGTTGAAACTGGAGCAGCACGGCCAGGTGGACTGGGGACAGCAAGGAGTCATCATGTCAGGTAGTCCTGGGGCATGGTCCTAGGGCTCAGGTCCTCCGAGAGAGAGAAAGAAAGAGAGAAGGAGAGAATTAGAGAACGCACACTTAGATTCACACAGGACACAGAATAGGACAGGAGAAGTACTCCAGATATAACAAACTGACCCTAGCCCCCCGACACATAAACTACTGCAGCATAAATACTGGAGGCTGAGACAGGAGGGGTCAGGAGACACTGTGGCCCCATCCGAGGACACCCCGGACAGGGCCAAACAGGAAGGATATAACCCCACCCACTTTGCCAAAGCACAGCCCCCACACCACTAGAGGATATCTTCAACCACCAACTTACCATCCTGAGACAAGGCTGAGTATAGCCCACAAAGATCTCTGCGTGAACTAAGACAGCCCCTTGACACATTGTATTCTAGACCGTGAACTAAGATGGAGAGGTATGCTTGGCAGCACCTTGACACATTGTATTCTAGACCGTGAACTAAGAGGGAGGTATGCTTGGCAGCACCTTGACACATTGTATTCTAGACCGTGAACTAAGAGGGAGGTATGCTTGGCAGCTCTCTAATTTGTCTGAGGTAGGGGGCCAGAAAAGATCAGGTTGTTCGTCCCTAATTTCCCATTTACCTTCAAAAAGCATTCACATCCATTTACTGTTTCCACATTTTTGTTGTGTTACAATATTAATTTAAAATGGATTAAATTGAGATTTTGTGTCACTGGCCCCAATACCTCATCAAGTCAAAGTGGAATTATGTTATTTTTGTATTAGTTTTTATATTTTTTACAAATGAATTAAAAATGAAAATTTGAAATGTCTTGAGTCATATAAGTATTCAACCCCTTTGTTATGACAAGCCCCAAATAAGTTCAGGAGTAAAAATGTGCTTAATTAACAAGTCACGTAATAAGTTTAATTGGTTCACTGTGTGTAATAAAAGTGTTTAACATGATTTCTGAATGACTAGCTCATCTCTGTACCCCCATACATACATTTATCTGTAAGGTCCCTTCAGTCGAGCAGTGAATTTCAAACACAGATTCAACCACAAAGACCAGGGAGGTTTTCCAATGCCTCACAAGATGGGCACCCATTGGTAGATTTAAAAAAAAAAAAAAAAAAACAATCCTTTTGAGCGTGATGAAGTTATTCAAATTTTTGTTTTCAAGACATGTACCCTTTACAGCTACCGATTACCACCCTTCATATCCAGGCTGTAGAACATCCGGCCGTTTTGGGAGTCCCATAGGGGCGTCGTCTGGGTCATTGTAAATAGAAATGTATATTTGTTCTGACTTGCCTGGTTAAATAAAAATAAATATAAAATATTTTCAAGCGTGGTGGTGGTTGCGTTAGGTTATGGGTATGCTTGTCTTCAGTAAGGACTAGGGAGTTTTTTTAGGATAACAATAACTGTCATAGAGATAAGCACAAACAGAGTCCTGGAGGAAAACCAGCTTCAGTCTGCTTTCCACCAGACACTGGGAGATGAATTCACCTTTCAGCAGGACAATAACATAAAACAGGCCAAATATACACTGGTGTTGCTTACCAACACAACATCGAATGTTCCCGAGTGGCCTAGTTTCAGTTTGGACTTAAATCTACTTGAAAATCTATGTCAAGACTTGAAAATGGCTGTCAAGCAACGATCAACATTACCTGGTCTTACCTAGTTAAATAAAACATTTTAATGTGCAAATATTGTGCAATCCAGGTGTGGAAAGCTCTTAGAGACTTACCCAGAAAGACGCACAGCTGTAGATCACTGCCAAAGGTGCTTCTACAAAGTATTGACTCAGAGGTGTGAATACCTACTGTTTGTAAATATTTCTGTATTTAATTTTCAATAAATTTGCAAATATTTCTTAAAACATGTTTTCACTTTAGTCATAATGCTTGAAACAATTTAATCCATTTTAAATTCAGGCTGTAACAAAATGTGGAACAAGTCAAAGGGGGATGAAAACTTTCTGAAGGCCACTGCATCGACATCATTTATCAACGTCAGTGGGTTCGTCTGATCGACCGGAGACTCTAGGACTCTAGACTCTAGACTATAGGACAATAGACTCTAGACTATAGGACTCTAGACTCTAGGACTCTAGACTCTAGGACTCTAGACTCTAGGACTCTAGGACTCTAGACTCTAGACTATAGGACAATAGACTCTAGACTATAGGACTCTAGACTCTAGGACTCTAGACTCTAGGACTCTAGACTCTAGGACTCTAGACTCT
>NW_024609014.1:0-5000 GCF_018296145.1 Oncorhynchus tshawytscha | reverse complement strand
GACTGTGGTGAAGAACAAGTCAGACTGTGGTGAAGAACAAGTCAGACTGTGGTGAAGAACCAGACAGACTGTGATGAAGACCCAGTCAGACTGTGGTGAAGACCCAGTCAGACTGTGGTGAAGGACCAGTCAGACTGTGGTGAAGGACCAGACAGACTGTGGTGAAGGACCAGACAGACTGTGGTGAAGGACCAGACTGTGGTGAAGGACCAGCCAGACTGTGGTGAAGGACCCAGCTGTAGTGAAGGACCAGACTGTGGTGAAGGACCAGCCAGACTGTGGTGAAGGACCCAGCTGTAGTGAATCCCCAGACTGTGGTGAAGGACCAGACAGACTGTAGTGAAGAACCAGACTGTAGTGAAGGGCCAGACTGTGGTGAAGGACCAGACTGTGGTGAAGGACCAGACTGTGGTGAAGTACCAGACAGACTGTGGTGAAGGACCAGACAGACTGTGGTGAAGGACCAGACAGACTGTGGTGAAGGACCAGACTGTGGTGAAGGACCAGACTGTGGTGAAGGACCAGACAGACTGTGGTGAAGGACCAGTCAGACTGTGGTGAAGGACCAGCCAGACTGTGGTGAAGAACAAGTCAGACTGTGGTGAAGACCCAGTCAGACTGTGGTGAAGGACCAGTCAGACTGTGGTGAAGGACCATTCAGACTGTGGTGAAGGACCAGACTGTGGTGAAGGACCAGTCAGACTGTGGTGAAGCACCAGACAGACTGTGGTGAAGAACAAGTCAGACTGTGGTGAAGAACAAGTCAGACTGTGGTGAAGAACCAGACAGACTGTGATGAAGACCCAGTCAGACTGTGGTGAAGACCCAGTCAGACTGTGGTGAAGGACCAGTCAGACTGTGGTGAAGGACCAGACAGACTGTGGTGAAGGACCAGACAGACTGTGGTGAAGGACCAGACTGTGGTGAAGGACCAGCCAGACTGTGGTGAAGGACCCAGCTGTAGTGAAGGACCAGACTGTGGTGAAGGACCAGCCAGACTGTGGTGAAGGACCCAGCTGTAGTGAATCCCCAGACTGTGGTGAAGGACCAGACAGACTGTAGTGAAGAACCAGACTGTAGTGAAGGACCAGACTGTGGTGAAGGACCAGACTGTGGTGAAGGACCAGACTGTGGTGAAGTACCAGACAGACTGTGGTGAAGGACCAGACAGACTGTGGTGAAGGACCAGACAGACTGTGGTGAAGGACCAGACAGACTGTGGTGAAGGACCAGACTGTGGTGAAGGACCAGACTGTGGTGAAGGACCAGACAGACTGTGGTGAAGGACCAGACAGACTGTGGTGAAGGACCAGACAGACTGTGGTGAAGGACCAGACAGACTGTGGTGAAGGACCAGACAGACTGTGGTGAAGGACCAGACTGTGGTGAAGGACCAGACAGACTGTAGTGAAGGACCAGACTGTAGTGAAGGACCAGACTGTAGTGAAGGACCAGACTGTGGTGAAGAACCAGACAGACTGTGGTGAAGGACCAGACAGACTGTGGTGAAGGACCAGACAGACTGTGGTGAAGGACCAGACAGACTGTGGTGAAGGACCAGACAGACTGTGGTGAAGGACCAGACAGACTGTGGTGAAGGACCAGACAGACTCTCTTAGCAGCCTGTTTCTGAACCAGTTTATGATTTGGATGTGTGCTATGGCTTTTACACGCTTAATATGCTTAACACACAGTTTACCAGGGGAGAGATGGGAAAGGGTGCCACTTACAAGGCCAAGTTTTTCAAGTTTTACGTTTTATTGTAACACACACAAGTACAGTGAAATGCCTGCACAATATCTTTCCCAATAATTCAGTAATCCATGTTTTTCCTTTCCCACTGACTCGTATGAACTAGCCAACGGTTGAGCAAGAGCCCTTTCGCAATTCATGGACTATGGAAATTGGGAAGAAGTGGAAAAACAAGCTTTGGGAACAAAGTATGTTGATAAACAGTTAGGGTTCAGCTGTCGAAGAACACTAATAATTGTTATTATTATAGACAGGTTAGTTGGTCAGGAACACATCTGACATGTGAGCAACTACGAAGCCAAAACAGACAGGATTGGCTGAGATTGTTGACAACATATAGTAAGCTAGATTTTGTCTCCAATGTTGTGTCTCTGCCTATCCATGTAAGAGACGCAGACTCGGTCTCAACTTTAGTCTTGACTGAAGACTCATCTCTTCAGTAGGTCTGATGATCAGTGATCAGTGCGTTTTAGACTTTTGTTCCATATTTGGCCGGATGTGGTACCTCTCACGGGATCTGGCACCTCTCACGGGATCTGGCACCTCTCACGGGATCTGGCACCTCTCACAGGTTCTAGTACCTCTCACAGGATCTAGTACCTCTCACGGGATCTGGTACCTCTCACGGGATCTGGCACCTCTTACGGGATCTGATACCTCTCACGGGATCTGGTACCTCTCACGGGATCTGGCACCTCTCACAGGATCTGGTACCTCTCACGGGATCTGGTACCTCTCACGGGATCTGGTACCTCTCACGGGATCTGGTACCTCTCACGGAATCTGGCACCTCTCACGGGATCTGGTACCTCTCACGGGATCTGGTACCTCTCACGGGATCTGGCACCTCTCACGGGATCTGGCACCACTCACGGGATCTGGCACCTCTCACGGGATCTGGTACCTCTCACAGGATTTTTTTTTTTTTTGTTGCTATGTACAAATTCTAATAAAAGATGTTTCAAAGTTAATTCGAGTTACCTTTTGGGAAAAAATGGTGTTTGACCAGGTACAATGCTATTTTACAGTAAACAAATTGACAACAGACTTTCAGAACACTTATAGGGAATGACACTCAACAAGCACAGCACTTACACAAATGACTGATGATTGGTTGAGAGAAATGGATATTAAAAAGATTGTGGTGGGGGCTGTTTTGTTAGACTTCTGTGCGGCTTTTGACGTTATCGATCATAGTCTGCTGCTGGAAAAAAGTGATGTGTTATGGTTTTACACCCCCTGCTACATGGGCTCCCGAGTGGTGCAGCGGTCTAAAGCACTACATCTCAGTGCTAGAGGCGTCACTGCAGACCCTAGTTTGATTCCAGGCTGTATCACAACCGGCCATGATTGGGAGTCCCATTGGGAGGCACACAGTTGGCCCAGTGTCGTCCGGGGTAGGCCATCATTGTAAAAATAATCATTTGTTCATAACTGACTTGCCTTGTTAAATAAAGGTAAAATAAAAAAAATATAGATATTGTGGAAAAATAGTTACCTGTCTAACAGAACACAGAGGGTGTTCTTTAATGTATCAGGAATTCCCCAGGGCAGCTGTCTAGGGCCCTAACTATTTTCTATGTATGCAGATTACTCAATAGCATACACGTCAGTTACTACAGTGACTGAAATGACAGCAACACTTAACAAAGAGCTACAGTTAGTTTCAGAATGGGTGGCAAGGAATAAGTTAGTCCTAAATATTGCAAAAACTAAAAGTATTGCATTTGGGGCAAATCATTCACTAAACCCCAAACCTCAACTAAATGTTGTAATGAATAATGTGGAAATTAAGCAAATTGAGGTGACTAAACTGCTTGGAGTAATGCTGGATTGTAAACTGTCATGGTCAAAACTTGTTGATACAACAGTAGCTAAGATGGGGAGAAGTCTGTCCATAATAAAGTGCTGCTCTGCTTTCTTAACAACACTATCAACAAGGCAGGTCTTACAGGCTCTAGTTTTGTCTCACCTGGACTACTGTTCAGTCGTGTGGCCAGGTGCCACAAAGAGGGACTTCGGGAAATTACAATTGGCACAGTACCACATAGAGCCATGACTACATGGAACTTTATTCCACATCAGGTAACTGAGGCAAGCAGTAGAATCATTTAGAAAACAGATAAATATACACCTTATGGAACAGCGGGGACTGTGAAGATTTTTTTTAAAAGCGCTGCTCTGCCTTCTCAATAGGATCGGACCCTTTTTCGCCTAAAATGACAAATTCACAAATCTAACTGTCTGTAGCTCAGGACCTGAAGCAAGGATATGCATGTTCTTGGTACCATTTGAAAGGAAACACTTTGAAGTTTATGGAAATGTGAAATGAATGTAGGAGAATATAACACATTTTTCTTTTTTTTTGTACCATCATCTTTGACATGCAAGAGAAAGGCCATTGTGTATTATTCCAGCACAGGCGCAATTTACATTTCACCGATCCCATAGAGGTTAACAATACCAATAAGGCAGGTCCTACAGGCCCTAGTTTTGTCTCACCTGGACTACTGTTCAGTCGTGTGGTCAGGTGCCACAAGGAGGGACTTAGGAAGGCTCAGAACAGGACAGAACGGCCCTTAAATGAATACGGAGAGATAACATTAATGATTTGCATGTCAATCTCTCATGTCAGTAGAATCAGCTTTAAAAAACAGGTTTAAAGTACAGCTTATGGAACAGCGGGGACTGTGAAGAGACACACTCACAGGTAGAGACACACCCATACGAACATAAACACGAGCACTCGCACTCTACACACACGCACTTTGAAAGAGTGTTGTATTGTAGACATGTAGTGGTGTAATAATGTTATATGATGGACAGTTTAATCTCTTGTTTTATATGTAATGTTAGTGCTTTAATGTGTTTGGATCCAAGGAAGAGTGGCTGCTGCCTTGGCAGGAACTAATGGGAACTAATGGGGATCCATAATAAACCCCAGGAAGAGTGGCTGCTGCCTTGGCAGGAACTAATGGGGATCCATAATAAACCCCAGGAAGAGTAGCTGCTGCCTTGGCAGGAACTAATGGGGATCCATAATAAACCCCAGGAAGAGTAGCTGCTGCCTTGGCAGGAACTAATGGGGATCCATAATAAACCCCAGGAAGAGTAGCTGCTGCCTTGGCAGAAACTAATGGGGATCCATAATAAACCCCGGAAGAGTAGCTGCTGCCTTGGCAGGAACTAATGGGGATCCATAATAAACCCCAGGAAGAGTAGCTGCTGCCTTGGCAGAAACTAATGGG
>NW_024609013.1:57500-98359 GCF_018296145.1 Oncorhynchus tshawytscha | reverse complement strand
GTTTATCTGACCACTACAAGATTAGAGAGGAGGCACTGCAGACGAGATCTCTCTCAGGTCATTTCATCTCCCTATTTTCTCAAGCTGTCCTCCTGCCTGTGACAAAGTCCCACGACTGCCGTGCCAACCCCTGGGAAGAGAAGAGACCACAGCCACTTCTCCTCACCAACGCCGTCGGCTCCCAGGGCTGGCGGACACATAACTCTAGCTTAATTAAAAGGAGAGTTTCATCTCAGATGGAAACGGGCTGGGGACTCTGGGATAGGAGGAGGAGGAAGTCAGGAGAAACAGAGAGAGAAAACGTCAGGAGAAACAGAGAGAGGAGGAAGTCAGGAGAAACACAGAGAGAGAAGAACGTCAGGAGAAACACAGTAGAGAGAGGAAGTCAGGAGAAACAGAGAGAGGAGGAAGTCAGGAGAAACACAGAGAGAGAAGAACGTCAGGAGAAACACAGTAGAGAGAGAAGAACTCAGGAGAAACACAGTAGAGAAGAAGAACGTCAGGAGAAACACAGTAGAGAGAAGAACGTCAGGAGAAACACAGTAGAGAGAAGAACGTCAGGAGAAACACAGTAGAGAAGGAAGTCAGGAGAAACACAGTAGAGAAGAACGTCAGGAGAAACACAGTAGAGAAGAAGAACGTCAGGAGAAACACAGTAGAGAAGAACGTCAGGAGAAACACAGTAGAGAAGAACGTCAGGAGAAACACAGTAGAGAAGAACGTCAGGAGAAACACAGTAGAGAGGAAGTCAGGAGAAACACAGTAGAGAAGAAGAACGTCAGGAGAAACACAGTAGAGAAGAACGTCAGGAGAAACACAGTAGAGAAGGAAGTCAGGAGAAACACAGTAGAGAAGAACGTCAGGAGAAACACAGTAGAGAGAGAAGAACGTCAGGAGAAACACAGTAGAGAGAAGAACGTTAGGAGAAACACAGTAGAGAAAGAACGTCAGGAGAAACACAGTAGAGAAGGAAGTCAGGAGAAACACAGTAGAGAAGAACGTCAGGAGAAACACAGTAGAGAGAGAAGAACGTCAGGAGAAACACAGTAGAGAGAGAAGAACGTCAGGAGAAACACAGTAGAGAAGAACGTTAGGAGAAACACAGTAGAGAGAAGAACGTCAGGAGAAACACAGTAGAGAAGGAAGTCAGGAGAAACACAGTAGAGAGAAGAACGTCAGGAGAAACACAGTAGAGAGAGAAGAACGTCAGGAGAAACACAGTAGAGAAGAACGTCAGGAGAAACACAGTAGAGAGAAGAACGTTAGGAGAAACACAGTAGAGAAGAACGTCAGGAGAAACACAGTAGGAGAGAAGAACGTCAGGAGAAACACAGTAGAGAAGAACGTCAGGAGAAACACAGTAGAGAAGGAAGTCAGGAGAAACACAGTAGAGAAGGAAGTCAGGAGAAACACAGTAGAGAGAAGAACGTCAGGAGAAACACAGTAGAGAGAGAAGAATGTCAGGAGAAACACAGTAGAGAGAGAAGAATGTCAGGAGAAACACAGTAGAGAAGAATGTCAGGAGAAACACAGTAGAGAGAGAAGAACGTCAGGAGAAACACAGAGAGAGGAGGAAGTCAGGAGAAACACAGTAGAGAAGGAAGTCAGGAGAAACAGAGAGAGAAGAACATCAGGAGAAACACAGAGAGAGGAGGAAGTCAGGAGAAACACAGTAGAGAAGGAAGTCAGGAGAAACACAGTAGAGAGAGAAGGAGAAACACAGTAGAGAAGGAAGTCAGGAGAAACACAGTAGAGAAGAACGTCAGGAGAAACACAGTAGAGAAGGAAGTCAGGAGAAACACAGTAGAGAGAGAAGTCAGGAGAAACACAGTAGAGAAGGAAGTCAGGAGAAACACAGTAGAGAGAAAGTCAGGAGAAACACAGTAGAGAAGGAAGTCAGGAGAAACGCAGTAGAGAAGAACGTCAGGAGAAACACAGTAGAGAAGGAAGTCAGGAGAAACACAGTAGAGAAGGAAGTCAGGAGAAACACAGTAGAGAAGGAAGTCAGGAGAAACACAGTAGAGAGAAAGAACGTCAGGAGAAACACAGTAGAGAAGGAAGTCAGGAGAAAGCTCTGTCACCATACATGGAGGGGAAAAGCAATGCACCCTTGTCTACATCGACACTTCAAATGGCTCACTATTCCCTATGGGCTCTGGTCAAAAGCAGTGCTCTATATAGGGTGTAGGATGCAGCTTTGTGATATGCAGCAGCCTCTCATTCCTGAGAGAAGAGGTGTAGAGAGAGAGAGAGAACTGCTGCATATAGCTGCTATGTGACTGGACTGTAATGGAGAGGTACTTAAACAACACTGAGTTGCTTCAATGGCTCCCTGGGAGCATAGCAGAAATTCCCTTTCTTTTAATTCTTCATCTCCACTGTTTCACATGATCTGAGTCAGAGCGCTCTTTATTCAGAATGTGTCTTCATGGTGGGACGGACGGGAAATGGCTGTAGGCTAGTAAAACTATGAATTTAAAGTGCCAAAAGATGGGCTGTTGTAGTCAGTGCCCCAGTATTTCCCTGGTCTTTGTTCTCATTACTTCAGTTTTCATCTTGTCTTTGTTCCCATGTTCATCCCATCTTGTAGCCCAAGACAGATTGAAAACCATCCTAGGGTTTGGTTCATTCTAGGAGAGGAAGCCATGAGCCCAGAAGCCAAGAGTCAAGTTCACAGCAGAAAGCACCAGTCTAACAACACACATTCTATATAGTTATAATGAGGTGTCCAACGGTACAGTTCTAGATGAGGAACATCATGTCATATGCACCAGCTTGGTCCTTTTACTGGTAGGGAGGGGAGAGAGAAGTAAAGAGTGCTGGAGGGAGAGAGATTGGTGGGGGGAGAGGGAGATGGAGAAGGTGAGAGATGGAGGGAGAGGGAGAGCGTGAGAGATGGAGAGGGAGAGAGTGAGAGATGGAGAGAGAGAGCGAAGTAGGGAGGGCTGGAGGGAGAGAGAGAGGGTAGAGGAGGGAGAGAGATTGGTGGGGGAGAGGGAGATGGAGAAGGTGAGAGATGGAGGGAGAGGGAGAGCGTGAGAGATGGAGAGGGAGAGCGTGAGAGATGGAGAGAGAGAGAGAGAGAGAGAGCGGTGGAGAGAGAGCTGAAGTAGGGAGGGCTGGAGGGAGAGAGAGAGGGTAGGGAGGGAGAGAAGGCTGGAGGGAGAGAGAGAGAAAGTAGAGGAGGGAGAGGCTGTAGTGGACTGTAGTGGACTAGAAGGAGAGAGGGCTAGAGGGAGAGAGAGTCTCTTTACCGTTCTGTGTGAGCTTGGTGGAACACACCAGGGTTGCTATCTGGAAGGAGTCCTTGCTGATGGTACAGTTGCCCAGGTTGTGTGTACCCTTCCCTGTAGTGGACAAACCCTTCTCCTCCAGCTCCACCTTGGTAGCAGGCAGGTTCAGGTACAGAGACGAGTCCTCCAGCTTCTTAGCCTCCGCCTGGGGGTCATACAGAATTACACATACACATATACCTGGTCTGTGGGATTATAAGACCTACCCTGAATGAGCTACCCTGAATGAGGTGGTGTTATATTACCTGTATACGATGAGGTGGTGTTATATTACCTACCCTGAATACGATGAGGTGGTGTTATATTACCTACCCTGAATACGATGAGGTGGTGTTATATTACCTACCCTGAATACGATGAGGTGGTGTTATATTACCTACCCTGAATACGATGAGGTGGTGTTA
Organism: Oncorhynchus tshawytscha; assembly: GCF_018296145.1. NCBI lineage: Eukaryota > Metazoa > Chordata > Actinopteri > Salmoniformes > Salmonidae > Oncorhynchus > Oncorhynchus tshawytscha. The sequence continues at coordinate 94,662 of NW_024609013.1, read as the reverse complement.
TATTACCTACCCTGAATACGATGAGGTGGTGTTATATTACCTACCCTGAATACGATGAGGTGGTGTTATATTACCTACCCTGAATACGATGAGGTGGTGTTATATTATCTGTATACGATGAGGTGGTGTTATATTACCTACCCTGAATATGATGAGGTGGTGTTATATTACCTACCCTGAATATGATGAGGTGGTGTTATATTACCTGTATACGATGAGGTGGTGTTATATTACCTACCCTGTTTACGATGGGGTGGTGTCATATAACCTACCCTATATACGATGAGGTGGTTTTATATTACCTGTATACGATGAGGTGGTGTTATATTACCTGTATACGATGAGGTGGTGTTATATTACCTGTATACGATGAGGTGGTGTTATATTACCTACCCTGAATACGATGAGGTGGTGTTATATTACCTGAATACGATGAGGTGGTGTTATATTACCTGTATACGATGAGGTGGTGTTATATTACCTGTATACGATGTGGTGTTATATTACCTGTATACGATGAGGTGGTGTTATATTACCTACCCTGTATACGATGAGGTGGTGTTATATAACATGTATATGATGAGGTGGTGTTATATTACCTGAATACGATGAGGTGGTGTTATATTACCTGAATACGATGAGGTGGTGTTATATTACCTGCCCTGAATACGATGAGGTGGTGTTATATTACCTGTATACGATGAGGTGGTGTTATATTACCTACCCTGTATACGATGAGGTGGTGTTATATTACCTGAATACGATGAGGTGGTGTTATATTACCTGTATACGATAAGGTGGTGTTATATTACCCACCCTGCATACGATGAGGTGGTGTTATATTACCTACCCTGAATAGGATGAGGTGGTGCTATATTACCTGAATACGATGAGGTGGTGCTATATTACCTGAATACGATGAGGTGGTGTTATATTACCTGAATACGATGAGGTGGTGTTATATTACCTACCCTGTGTACGATGAGGTGGTGTTATATACCTAAATACGATGAGGTGGTGTTATATTACCTACCCTGAATACGATGAGGTGGTGCTATATTACCTGAATACGATGAGGTGGTGTTATATTACCTACCCTGTATATGATGAGGTGGTGTTATATTACCTACCCTGAATACGATGAGGTGGTGTTATATTACCTGTATACGATGAGGTGGTGTTATATTACCTGAATACGATGAGGTGGTGTTATATTACCTGAATACGATGAGGTGGTGTTATATACCCTGAATACGATGTGGTGTTATATTACCTACCCTGAATACGATGAGGTGGTGTTATATTACCTACCCTGTGTACGATGAGGTGGTGTTATATACCCTGAATACGATGAGGTGGTGTTATATTACCTACCCTGAATACGATGAGGTGGTGTTGTATTACCTGTATACGATGAGGTGGTGTTATATTACCCACCCTGAATACGATGAGGTGGTGTTATATACCTACCCTGAATACGATGAGGTGGTGTTATATTACCTACCCTGTATATGATGAGGTGGTGTTATATTACCTACCCTGTATACGATGAGGTGGTGTTATATTACCTGAATATGATGAGGTGGTGTTATATTACCTGTATACGATGAGGTGGTGTTATATTACCTACCCTGTATACGATGAGGTGGTGTTATATTACCTACCCTGTATACGATGAGGTGGTGTTATATTACCTACCCTGTATACGATGAGGTGGTGTTATATTACCTACCCTGTATACGATGAGGTGGTGTTATATTACCTGTATATGATGAGGTGGTGTTATATTACCTACCCTGTATACGATGAGGTGGTGTTATATTACCTACCCTGTATACGATGAGGTGGTGTTATATTACCTACCCTGTATACGATGAGGTGGTGTTATACTACCTACCCTGAATACGATGAGGTGGTGTTAAATTACCTGTATACAATGAGGTGGTGTTGTATTACCTGTATACAATGAGGTGGTGTTGTATTAACTGTATACGATGAGGTGGTGTTATATTACCTGTATACGATGAGGTGGTGTTATATTACCTACCCTGTATACGATGAGGTGGTGTTATATTACCTACCCTGTATACGATGAGGTGGTGTTATATTACCTACCCTGTATACGATGAGGTGGTGTTATATTACCTACCCTGTATACGATGAGGTGGTGTTATACTACCTGTATACGATGAGGTGGTGTTGTATTACCTGTATACGATGAGGGGGTGTTGTATTACCTGTATACGATGAGGTGGTGTTGTATTACCTGTATACGATGAGGTGGTGTTATATTACCTACCCTGAATACGATGAGGTGGTGTTATATTACCCTGTATACGATGAGGTGGTGTTGTATTGCCTGTATACGATGAGGTGGTGTTATATTACCTACCCTGAATACGATGAGGTGGTGTTATATTACCCTGTATACGATGAGGTGGTGTTGTATTACCTGTATATGATGAGGTGGTGTTATATTACGATGAGGTGGTGTTGTATTACCTGTATACGATGAGGGTGGTGTTATATTACCTACCCTGAATACGATGAGGTGGTGTTATATTACCCTGTATACGATGAGGTGGTGTTATATTACCCTGTATACTATGAGGTGGTGTTGTATTACCTGTATATGATGAGGTGGTGTTATATTACCTGTATATGATGAGGTGGTGTTGTATTTCCTGTATATGATGAGGTGGTGTTGTATTTCCTGTATATGATGAGGTGGTGTTGTATTACCTGTATATGATGAGGTGGTGTTATATTACCTGTATATGATGAGGTGGTGTTATATTACCTGTATATGATGAGGTGGTGTTATATTACCTACCCTGTATACGATGAGGTGGTGTTATACTACCTACCCTGAATACGATGAGGTGGTGTTAAATTACCTGTATACAATGAGGTGGTGTTGTATTACCTGTATACAATGAGGTGGTGTTGTAGGTGGTGTTATATTACCTTAACTGAGGTGGTGTTATATTACGATGAGGTGGTGTTATATTACCTGAATATGATGAGGTGGTGTTATATTACCTGTATACCATGAGGTGGTGTTATATTACCTGCCCTGTATACGATGAGGTGGTGTTATATTACCTACCCTGTATACGATGAGGTGGTGTTATATTACCTACCACCCTGTATACGATGAGGTGGTGTTATATTACCTACCCTGTATAAGATGAGGTGGTGTTATATTACCTACCCTGTATACGATGAGGTGGTGTTATATTACCTACCCTGTATACGATGAGGTGGTGTTATATTACCTACCCTGTATACGATGAGGTGGTGTTATACTACCTACCCTGAATACGATGAGGTGGTGTTAAATTACCTGTATACAATGAGGTGGTGTTGTATTACCTGTATACAATGAGGTGGTGTTGTATTAACTGTATACGATGAGGTGGTGTTATATTACCTGTATACGATGAGGTGGTGTTATATTACCTACCCTGTATACGATGAGGTGGTGTTATATTACCTACCCTGTATACGATGAGGTGGTGTTATATTACCTACCCTGTATACGATGAGGTGGTGTTATATTACCTACCCTGTATACGATGAGGTGGTGTTGTATTACCTGTATACGATGAGGTGGTGTTATATTACCTACCCTGAATATGATGAGGTGGTGTTATATTACCCTGTATACGATGAGGTGGTGTTATATTACCCTGTATACTATGAGGTGGTGTTGTATTACCTGTATATGATGAGGTGGTGTTATATTACCTGTATATGATGAGGTGGTGTTGTATTTCCTGTATATGATGAGGTGGTGTTGTATTACCTGTATATGATGAGGTGGTGTTATATTACCTGTATATGATGAGGTGGTGCTATATTACCTGTATATGATGAGGTGGTGTTATATTACCTGTATATGATGAGGTGGTGCTATGTTACCTGAATACGATGAGGTGGTGTTATATTACCTGTATATGATGAGGTGGTGTTATATTATCTGTATATGATGAGGTGGTGTTATATTACCTGTGTATGATGAGGTGGTGTTATATTACCTGTGTATGATGAGGTGGTGTTATATTACCTACCCTGTATATTACATACCTTGTATACGATGAGATCGTGCTCTCCGTCCCTCAGGGTCGTCCCATCGTACCTCATCAGCTTCACAAACGACAGGGCAAATATCTTCTCCGATTTGTCTTTGGCTGCAGGGGGAGGAAGGGATATAACCAGTTAGAGCCCCACCCACTGAACCAGACAACCAGTTAGAGCCCCACCCACTGAACCAGACAACCAGTTAGAGCCCCGCCCACTGAACCAGACAACCAGTTAGAGCCGAGCCCCACTGAACCAGACAACCAGTTAGAGCCCCGCCCACTGAACCAGACAACCAGTTAGAGCCGAGCCCCACTGAACCAGACAACCAGTTAGAGCCGAGCCCCACTGAACCAGACAACCAGAACACAACACACATGAATCATACACAATCCCATCCTCATTCAGGACACATAGGAGTCCAATAATCTGAACTGCAATAATTGTGTTGTATCCAGTCCATATGGCAGAGTGTATTCTCGCTACATCTTCGCTACACTATCCCCCAGGGAGAATGATGTCTGCACACTGTATATTCAGAGTGTATCTTCGCTACACTATCCCCCAGGGAGAATGATGTCAGCACACTGTATATTCAGAGTGCATCTTCGCTACACTATCCCCCAGGGAGAATGATGTCAGCACACTGTATATTCAGAGTGCATCTTCGCTACACTATCCCCCAGGGAGAATGATGTCAGCACTATCCCCCAGGGAGAATGATGTCAGCACACTGTATATTCAGAGTGCATCTTCGCTACACTATCCCCCAGGGAGAATGATGTCTACACTATCCCCCAGGGAGAATGATGTCTACACTATCCCCCAGGGAGAATGATGTCAGCACACTGTATATTCAGAGTGTATCTTCGGGAGAATGATGTCTACACTATCCCCACTATCCCCCAGGGAGAATGATGTCTACACCCCCAGGGAGAATGATCCCCCCCCAGGGAGAATGATGTCTACACTATCCCCCAGGGAGAATGATGTCTACACTATCCCCCAGGGAGAATGATGTCCCCCCCCAGGGAGAATGATGTCAGCACGCTGTATATTCAGACCAGACCCTGAGGGTACCACATAGACAATAGAACAGTATTTGTGAAGCAGCCTCCGTGTGGGTCCTATATAAACCGAGAGGAGAGTAACGGCTGTGTCCGGTTAAGTTTACCGTCGGATGGGACCGAATACATCACCATCACAGATCAACAAGCTCAAATTTACGTGACGTTCAGGAGCGTGATTCACCAGGAGCATCTGGTGCATTCAATCTGTATAAATCAACTTATTGGTTTTCTGCCCCGTAGCCTGGCGCGGTGAATAATCGCTCTGCTCGCTGGACTGGAAGACAACCAATAGAAAGATAGAAGAGGACTACGGTATGTATGCTGCAGAATCAGGAGAGGAGTGGATTCACTACGCAATGACTTCCATCAGACACAAACACAGAGTCACAGATTAAAACAGCTGGGAGTCAGTGGATTATTTTGTCCAGAAACCTGTACATCTCAGCTGTTCACTGACCTAGAATGAACCCTCTGAAATGTACTCTCTCTCTCCCCATACCTCCTATACACTGAATGATAACATCGTCCCCAACAGGTGAATAGGGCAGGATGGGAAATATCAGCCATCAAACATGCCTCAGGTAATCATCCAACCTGAGCCAGAAAAACAAGGCAATTAACTATACTGAAGGAAAATTATTTAAAAACGCAACTTTGACTGAATTACAGTTCAAAGAAGGAAAATTGTCCATTTAAATGAATTCATTAGACCCTAATCTATGGATTTCACTTGACTGGGCAGGAGCACAGCCTGACTGGCTGGCTGAGTGACTGACTGACTGGCTGACTGGCTGAGTGACTGACTGGCTGGCTGAGTGACTGACTGACTGGCTGACTGGCTGAGTGACTGACTGGCTGGCTGAGTGACTGGCTGGCTGGCTGGCTGGCTGGCTGAGTGACTGACTGGCTGGCTGAGTGACTGACTGGCTGGCTGAGTGACTGACTGGCTGGCTGAGTGACTGACTGGCTGGCTGAGTGACTGACTGGCTGGCTGAGTGACTGACTGGCTGGCTGAGTGACTGACTGGGCAGGAGCACAGCCTGACTGGCTGGCTGAGTGACTGACTGGCTGGCTGAGTGACTGACTTGCTGGCTGAGTGAGTGATTGCTGGCTGAGTGAGTGACTTGCTGGCTGAGTGAGTGACTTGCTGGCTGAGTGACTGACTTGCTGGTTGAGTGACTGACTGGCTGGCTGAGTGACTGACTGGCTGGCTGAGTGACTGACTGGGCAGGGGCATAGCGTGACTGTCTGGCTGAGTGACTGACTGGCTGGCTGAGTGTCTGACTGGCTGGCTGAGTGAGTGACTTGCTGGCTGAGTGAGTGACTTGCTGGCTGAGTGAGTGACTTGCTGGCTGAGTGAGTGACTTGCTGGCTGAATGAGTGAGTGACTTGCTGGCTGAATGGCTGCTGGCTGAGTGACTGGCTGGCTGAGTGACTGGCTGGCTGAGTGACTGGCTGGCTGAGTGACTGGCTGGCTGAGTGACTGGCTGGCTGAGTGACTGACTGACTGGCTGGCTGAGTGACTGGCTGGCTGAGTGACTGACTGGCTGGCTGAGTGACTGACTGGGCAGGGGCATAGCGTGACTTGCTGGCTGAGTGACTGACTGGCTGGCTGAGTGACTTGCTGGCTGAGTGACTGACTGGCTGAGTGACTGACTGGCTGGCTGAGTGACTGACTGGCTGGCTGAGTGACTGACTGGCTGGCTGAGTGACTGACTGGCTGGCTGAGTGACTGACTGGCTGGCTGAGTGACTGACTGGCTGGCTGAGTGACTTGCTGGCTGAGTGACTGGCTGGCTGGCTGACTGACTGGCTGGCTGAGTGACTGACTGGCTGGCTGAGTGACTGGCTGGCTGGCTGGCTGAGTGACTGGCTGGCTGGCTGAGTGACTTGCTGGCTGAGTGACTGGCTGGCTGGCTGAGTGACTTGCTGGCTGAGTGACTGGCTGGCTGGCTGGCTGAGTGACTTGCTGGGCAGGGGCATAGCGTGACTTGCTGGCTGAGTGACTGACTGGCTGGCTGAGTGACTTGCTGGCTGAGTGACTGACTGGCTGGCTGAGTGACTTGCTGGGCAGGGGCATAGCGTGACTGGCTGGCTGAGTGACTGGCTGGCTGAGTGACTGACTGACTGGCTGGCTGGCTGGCTGAGTGACTGGCTGGCTGGCTGGCTGGCCGAGTGACCGAGTGACTGGCTGACCGAGTGAAAGGCTGGCCGAGTGGCTGATTGACTGACTGAGTGGCTGAGTGACTGACTGGCAGGCTAGCTGGCTGAGTGACTGACTGACTGGCAGGCTGGCTGAGTGACTGACTGGCAGGCTGAGTTACTGAATGGCTGGCTGAGTGACTGGCTGAGTGACTGACTGGCTGTCTGGCTGAGTGACTGGCTGGCTGAGTGACTGGCTGGCTGGCTGAGTGACTGGCTGGCTGGCTGGCTGAGTGACTGGCTGGCTGAGGGACTGGCTGAGTGACTGACGGTGGCTGGCTGAGTGACTGGCTGGCTGAGTGACTGGCTGGCTGGCTGAGTGACTGGCTGACTGAGGGACTGGCTGAGTGACTGACGGTGGCTGGCTGAATGACTGGCTGGCTGAGTGACTGGCTGGCTGGCTGAGTGTATGAGAAGTAAACCGTGCTAGAGGATTAGTCTTTGCTGAAGCCCACAACAGTGTGTGTGTGTGTCAATGCTGAAGGAGAGGACGGATAGCTTCACCCTAAATACAGCACGTTTCAAACAGACAACCCCCAGTCCAGGCTGGACCTGGTAATTGATCGTTTTGCATACGGCCGCCCCGCCCAGCTCCTCTTGGCTGGACTAACCGATAATACACCATGAGGCGAGCAGATGGAGCAACAACGCTGCCAGGAGAGGCTTCCTCAGCCCTGTTCCACACCCATAAACATTAAAAACACTAACAAAAATAAATACATACATTTAGAATGCAGTCCCTTCAGCCAGGCGGACACCTTTCCCAACATACAAATGAGCAGTTACAGGCATTTAATTCTCCCAGCCCGGCCCTCCGACAGCCAGCCTTGGGCCCACCGACAGCCAGCCCGGCCCTCCGACAGCCAGCCCGGGACCCACCGACAGCCAGCCCGGGACCCACCGACAGCCAGCCCGGGACCCACCGACAGCCAGCCCGGGACCCACCGACAGCCAGCCCGGGACCCACCGACAGCCAGCCCGGGACCCACCGACAGCCAGCCCGGGACCCACCGACAGCCAGCCCGGGACCCACCGACAGCCAGCCCGGGACCCACTGACAGCCAGCCCGGGACCCACCGACAGCCAGCCCGGGCGGGACCCACCGACCGCTAGCCCGGCCATTCCAACAGAATAAAATGAATCTCATCTATGTAGGGGAATTTCATTCCACAATTAAAGTGACACAGGGTGAATTGTATAGTAATTGTTATGACCAGGGCTTGTGTCCTAAATGGCCTCCTGTTCCCTATGAGTGCCAGGATGTAGGGCCAGGACCCAGTCTGCTTGACTTGGACGACTGGGGACAGGTTAGGAGCCAATTGCTTAGTATTTATGAATTCATTGTCTGAATAATTGTATGAATTTAAATTTATGCTCGTAGCCTAGTGTTCTAAATTATGAATTTATATTTGTGCTCATGGCCTAGGGTGGTCTAGTGTTCCATGAATTTAAATTTGTGCTCGTGGCCTAGTGATCTAAGTTACCTCCATCTTTCCCCATGGTCACCCTCTCTCCATCTTTCCCCACTGTCATCCTCTCTCCATCGTTCCCCACTGACATCCTCTCTCCATCTTTCCCCACTGTCATCCTCTCCATCTTTCCCCACTGTCATCCTCTCTCCATCTTTCCCCACTGTCATCCTCTCCATCTTTCCCCACTGTCATCCTCTCTCCATCTTTCCCCACTGTCATCCTTTCTCCATCTTTCCCCACTGTCACCCTCTTTCCATCTTTCCCCACTGTCATCCTCTCTCCATCTTTCCCCACTGTCATCCTCTCTCCATCTTTCCCCACTGTCATCCCCTGTCCATCTTTCCCCACTGTCAACCTCTCTCCATCTTTCCCCACTGTCATCCCCTCTCTCCATCTTTCCCCAGTGTCATCCTCTCCATCTTTCCCCACTGTCACCCTCTCTCCATCTTTCCCCACTGTCACCCCCTCTCTCCATCTTTCCCCACTGTCACCCCCTCTCTCCATCTTTCCCCACTGTCACCCCCTCTCTCCATCTTTCCCCACTGTCATCCTCTCTCCATCTTTCCCCACTGTCATGCTCTCTCCATCTTTCCCCACTGTCATCCTCTCTCCATCTTTCCCCACTGTCACCCCCTCTCTCCATCTTTCCCCACTGTCATCCCCTCTCTCCATCTTTCATCACTGTCATCCCCTCTCTCCATCTTTCCCCACTGTCATCCCCTCTCTCCATCTTTCCCCACTGTCATCCCCTCTCTCCATCTTTCCCCACTGTCACCCCCCTCTCTCCATCTTTCCCCACTGTCATCCCTCTCTCCATCTTTCCCCACTGTCACCCCCTCTCTCCATCTTTCCCCACTGTCACCCCCTCTCTCCATCTTTCCCCACTGTCATCCCCTCTCTCCATCTTTCCCCACTGTCACCCCCTCTCTCCATCTTTCCCCACTGTCACCCCCTCTCTCCATCTTTCCCCACTGTCACCCCCTCTCTCCATCTTTCCCCACTGTCACCCCCTCTCTCCATCTTTCCCCACTATAATCCCCTCTCTCCATCTTTCCCCACTGTCATCCCCTCTCTCCATCTTTCCCCACTGTCATCCCCTCTCTCCATCTTTCCCCACTGTCATCCCCTCTCTCCATCTTTCCCCACTGTCATCCCCTCTCCATCTTTCCCCACTGTCATCCCCTCTCTCCATCTTTCCCCACTGTCATCCCCTCTCTCCATCTTTCCCCAGTGTCATCCTCTCTCTCCATCTTTCCACAGTGTCATCCTCTCTCTCCATCTTTCCCCACTGTCACCCCCTCTCCATCTTTCCCCACTGTCACCCCCTCTCTCCATCTTTCCCCACTGTCACCCCCTCTCTCCATCTTTCCCCACTGTCACCCCCTCTCTCCATCTTTCCCCACTGTCACCCCCTCTCCATCTTTCCCCACTGTCACCCCCTCTCTCCATCTTTCCCCACTGTCACCCCCTCTCTCCATCTTTCCCCACTGTCATCCTCTCTCCATCTTTCCCCACTGTCACCCTCTCTCCATCTTTCCCCACTGTCACCCCCTCTCTCCATCTTTCCCCACTTTCATCCTCTCTCCATCTTTCCCCACTGTCACCCTCTCTCCCTCTTTCCCCACTGTCACCCCCTCTCTCCATCTTTCCCCACTGTCACCCCCTCTCTCTTTCCCCACTGTCATCCCCTCTCTCCATCTTTCCCCACTGTCATCCCCTCTCTCCATCTTTCCCCACTGTCATCCCCTCTCTCCATCTTTCCCCACTGTCATCCCCTCTCTCCATCTTTCCCCACTGTCATCCCCTCTCTCCATCTTTCCCCAGTGTCATCCTCTCTCTCCATCTTTCCCCAGTGTCATCCTCTCTCTCCATCTTTCCCCACTGTCACCCCCTCTCTCCATCTTTCCCCACTGTCACCCCCTCTCTCCATCTTTCCCCACTGTCACCCCTCTCTCCATCTTTCCCCACTGTCACCCCCTCTCTCCATCTTTCCCCACTGTCACCCCCTCTCCATCTTTCCCCACTGTCATCCCCTCTCTCCATCTTTCCCTACTGTCATCCCTTCTCTCCATCTTTCCCCACTGTCATCCCCTCTCCATCTTTCCCCACTGTCATCCCCTCTCTCCATCTTTCCCCACTGTCATCCCCTCTCTCCATCTTTCCCCACTGTCATCCCCTCTCTCCATCTTTCCCCACTGTCATCCCCTCTCTCCATCTTTCCCCACTGTCATCCCCTCTCTCCATCTTTCCCCACTGTCATCCCCTCTCCATCTTTCCCCACTGTCATCCCCTCTCTCCATCTTTCCCCACTGTCATCCCCTTTCTCCATCTTTCCCCACTGTCATCCCCTCTCTCCATCTTTCCCCACTGTCATCCCCTCTCTCCATCTTTCCCCACTGTCATCCCCTCTCTCCATCTTTCCCCAGTGTCATCCTCTCTCTCCATCTTTCCACAGTGTCATCCTCTCTCTCCATCTTTCCCCACTGTCACCCCCTCCCATCTTTCCCCACTGTCACCCCCTCTCTCCATCTTTCCCCACTGTCACCCCCTCTCTCCATCTTTCCCCACTGTCATCCTCTCTCCATCTTTCCCCACTGTCACCCTCTCTCCATCTTTCCCCACTGTCACCCCCTCTCTCCATCTTTCCCCACTTTCATCCTCTCTCCATCTTTCCCCACTGTCACCCTCTCTCCATCTTTCCCCACTGTCACCCCTCTCTCCATCTTTCCCCACTGTCACCCCCTCTCTCCCCACTGTCATCCCCTCTCTCCATCTTTCCCCACTGTCATCCCCTCTCTCCATATTTCCCCACTGTCATCCCCTCTCTCCATCTTTCTCCACTGTCATTCCCTCTCCATCTTTCCCCACTGTCATCCCCTCTCTCCATCTTTCCCCACTGTCATCCCCTCTCTCCATCTTTCCCCACTGTCATCCCCACTCTCCATCTTTCCCCACTGTCATCCCCTCTCTCCATCTTTCCCCACTGTCACCCCCTCTCTCCATCTTTCCCCACTGTCACCCCCTCTCTCCATCTTTCCCCACTGTCACCCTCTCTCCATCTTTCCCCACTGTCATCCCCTCTCTCCATCTTTCCCCACTGTCACCCCCTCTCTCCATCTTTCCCCACTTTCATCCTCTCTCCATCTTTCCCCACTGTCACCCTCTCTCCCTCCTTCCCCACTGTCACCCCCTCTCTCCATCTTTCCCCACTGTCACCCCCTCTCTCCCCACTGTCATCCCCTCTCTCCATCTTTCCCCACTGTCATCCCCTCTCTCCATATTTCCCCACTGTCATCCCCTCTCTCCATCTTTCCCCACTGTCATTCCCTCTCCATCTTTCCCCACTGTCATCCCCTCTCTCCATCTTTCCCCACTGTCATCCCCTCTCTCCATCTTTCCCCACTGTCATCCCCACTCTCCATCTTTCCCCACTGTCACTCCCTCTCTCCATCTTTCCCCACTGTCACCCCCTCTCTCCATCTTTCCCCACTGTCACCCCCTCTCTCCATCTTTCCCCACTGTCACCCCCTCTCTCCCCACTGTCATCCCCTCTCTCCATCTTTCCCCACTGTCATCCCCTCTCTCCATATTTCCCCACTGTCATCCCCTCTCTCCATCTTTCCCCACTGTCATTCCCTCTCCATCTTTCCCCACTGTCATCCTCTCTCCATCTTTCCCCACTGTCACCCTCTCTCCATCTTTCCCCACTGTCACCCCCTCTCTCCATCTTTCCCCACTTTCATCCTCTCTCCATATTTCCCCACTGTCATCCCCTCTCTCCATCTTTCCCCACTGTCATTCCCTCTCCATCTTTCCCCACTGTCACCCTCTCTCCCTCCTTCCCCACTGTCACCCCCTCTCTCCATCTTTCCCCACTGTCACCCCCTCTCTCCCCACTGTCATCCCCTCTCTCCATCTTTCCCCACTGTCATCCCCTCTCTCCATATTTACCCACTGTCATCCCCTCTCTCCATCTTTCCCCACTGTCATTCCCTCTCCATCTTTCCCCACTGTCATCCCCTCTCTCCATCTTTCCCCACTGTCATCCCCTCTCTCCATCTTTCCCCACTGTCATCCCCACTCTCCATCTTTCCCCACTGTCACCCCCTCTCTCCATCTTTCCCCACTGTCACCCCCTCTCTCCATCTTTCCCCACTGTCACCCCCTCTCTCCATCTTTCCCCACTGTCACCCCCTCTCTCCCCACTGTCATCCCCTCTCTCCATCTTTCCCCAATGTCATCCCCTCTCTCCATATTTCCCCACTGTCATCCCCTCTCTCCATCTTTCCCCACTGTCATTCCCTCTCCATCTTTCCCCACTGTCATCCTCTCTCCATCTTTCCCCACTGTCACCCTCTCTCCATCTTTCCCCACTGTCACCCCCTCTCCATCTTTCCCCACTTTCATCCTCTCTCCATCTTTCCCCACTGTCACCCTCTCTCCCTCTTTCCCCACTGTCACCCCCTCTCTCCATCTTTCCCCACTGTCACCCCCTCTCTCCCCACTGTCATCCCCTCTCTCCATCTTTCCCCACTGTCATCCCCTCTCTCCATATTTCCCCACTGTCATCCCCTCTCTCCATCTTTCCCCACTGTCATTCCCTCTCCATCTTTCCCCACTGTCATCCCCTCTCTCCATCTTTCCCCACTGTCATCCCCTCTCTCCATCTTTCCCCACTGTCACCCCCACTCTCCATCTTTCCCCACTGTCATCCCCTCTCTCCATCTTTCCCCACTGTCACCCCCTCTCTCCATCTTTCCCCACTGTCATCCCCACTCTCCATCTTTCCCCACTGTCATCCCCTCTCTCCATCTTTCCCCACTGTCACCCCCTCTCTCCATCTTTCCCCACTGTCACCATCTTTCCCCACTGTCACCCTCTCTCCATCTTTCCCCACTGTCATCCCCTCTCTCCATCTTTCCCCACTGTCACCCCCTCTCTCCATCTTTCCCCACTGTCATCCCTCTCTCCATCTTTCCCCACTGTCACCCTCTCTCCATCTTTCCCCACTGTCACCCCCTCTCTCCATCTTTCCCCACTTTCATCCTCTCTCCATCTTTCCCCACTGTCACCCCCTCTCTCCATCTTTCCCCACTGTCATCCCCACTCTCCATCTTTCCCCACTGTCATCCCCTCTCTCCATCTTTCCCCACTGTCACCCCCTCTCTCCATCTTTCCCCACTGTCACCATCTTTCCCCACTGTCACCCTCTCTCCATCTTTCCCCACTGTCATCCCCTCTCTCCATCTTTCCCCACTGTCACCCCCTCTCTCCATCTTTCCCCACTGTCATCCTCTCTCCATCTTTCCCCACTGTCACCCTCTCTCCATCTTTCCCCACTGTCACCCCCTCTCTCCATCTTTCCCCACTTTCATCCTCTCTCCATCTTTCCCCACTGTCACCCTCTCTCCCTCTTTCCCCACTGTCACCCCCTCTCTCCATCTTTCCCCACTGTCATCCTCTCTCCATCTTTCCCCACTGTCACCCCCTCTCTCCATCTTTCCCCACTGTCATCCCCTCTCTCCATCTTTCCCCACTGTCATCCCCTCTCTCCATCTTTCCCCACTGTCATCCCCTCTCTCCATCTTTCCCCACTGTCACCCCCTCTCTCCATCTTTCCCCACTGTCACCCCCTCTCTCCATCTTTCCCCACTGTCACCCCCTCTCTCCATCTTTCCCCACTGTCACCCCCTCTCTCCCCACTGTCATCCCCTCTCTCCATCTTTCCCCACTGTCATCCCCACTCTCCATCTTTCCCCACTGTCACCCCCTCTATCCATCTTTCCCCACTGTCATCCCCTCTCTCCATCTTTCCCCACTGTCATCCCCTCTCTCCATCTTTCCCCAGTGTCATCCTCTCCATCTTTCCCCACTGTCACCCCCTCTCCATCTTTCCCCACTGTCACCCCCTCTCTCCATCTTTCCCCACTGTCACCCCCTCTCTCCATCTTTCCCCACTGTCATCCTCTCTCCATCTTTCCCCACTGTCATCCTCTCTCCATCTTTCCCCACTGTCACCCCCTCTCTCCATCTTTCCCCACTGTCATCCCCTCTCTCCATCTTTCCCCACTGTCATCCCTCTCTCCATCTTTCCCCACTGTCACCCCCTCTCTCCATCTTTCCCCACTGTCATCCCCTCTCTCCATCTTTCCCCACTGTCACCCCCTCTCTCCATCTTTCCCTACTGTCACCCTCTCTCCATCTTTCCCCACTGTCACCCCCTCTCTCCATCTTTCCCCACTGTCACCCCCTCTCTCCATCTTTCCCCACTGTCATCCCCTCTCTCCATCTTTCCCCACTGTCACCCCCTCTCTCCATCTTTCCCCACTGTCATCCCCTCTCTCCATCTTTCCCCACTGTCATCCCCTCTCTCCATCTTTCCCCACTGTCATCCCCTCTCTCCATCTTTCCCCACTGTCATCCCCTCTCTCCATCTTTCCCCACTGTCATCCCCTCTCTCCATCTTTCCCCACTGTCACCCCCTCTCTCCATCTTTCCCCACTGTCATCCCCTCTCTCCATCTTTCCCCACTGTCATCCCCTCTCTCCATCTTTCCCCACTGTCATCCCCTCTCTCCATCTTTCCCCACTGTCATCCCCTCTCCATATTTCCCCACTGTCATCCCCTCTCTCCATCTTTCCCCACTGTCATTCCCTCTCCATCTTTCCCCACTGTCATCCCCTCTCTCCATCTTTCCCCACTGTCATCCCCTCTCCATCTTTCCCCACTGTCATCCCCACTCTCCATCTTTCCCCACTGTCACCCCCTCTCTCCATCTTTCCCCACTGTCATCCCCTCTCCATCTTTCCCCACTGTCATCCCCTCTCTCCATCTTTCCCCACTGTCATCCCCTCTCCATCTTTTCCCACTGTCATCCCCACTCTCTCAGTTAAATAAAGTCAGAAAAGACCTTAAAAACATTCACATTTGTACTTACATTCTTGAGAAGATCGGTGACGGAAGGTGAATCGCAGGTGACTTCGGTTCACGTCTTCAATCGGGATGGCAACCTTGAGGTTCAACAGTTAGACAGGAGACAGACAGCAAAATGAAACTCAATGCATCTCAAATTAAAGTGCATCTCAAATTACAACTTCATCTCAAATTAAAGTACACACATGTACATGTATACACACACACTCACAAAAACACAAGGATATAAGACAAACCTTGATGGTTTCAAACCAGCGTGGCTGTTTGATCTGGTAGTAGATGACAGACTTGTACTCCAAGATGCCCTCGTCTCCAGCACCAGGGAACATCACGTTCTGAAAGAGAGAGAGAGGGATAGAAAGGTGGAAATGGAGAATGAATTTTAATATAATAATAAATACCATTTAGGAGAAGCTTTAATCCAAAGCAACTTAAAGTTATCCGTACATTTTACATAAGTTTGGTCCTGGGAATCAAACCACTATACTGTAAAAGCCATGTTCTACTAACTGAACTACAGAGGACCATGTTCTACTAACTGAACTACAGAGGACCATGTCCTACTAACTGACCTACAGAGGACCATGTTCTTCTAACTGAACTACAGAGGACCATGTTCTACTAACTGAACTACAGAGGACCATGTCCTACTAACTGACCTACAGAGGACCATGTTCTACTAACTGACCTACAGAGGACCATGTTCTACTAACTGACCTACAGAGGACCATGTTCTACTAACTGAACTACAGGGGACCATGTTCTACTAACTGAACTACAGAGGACCATGTTCTACTAACTGAACTACAGAGGACCATGTTCTACTAACTGATCTACAGAGGACCATGTTCTACTAACTGACCTACAGAGGACCATGTTCTACTAACTGACCTACAGAGGACCATGTTCTACTAACTGAACTACAGAGGACCATGTTCTACTAACTGAACTACAGAGGACCATGTTCTACTAACTGACCTACAGAGGACCATGTTCTACTAACTGAACTACAGAGGACCATGTTCTACTAACTGAACTACAGAGGACCATGTTCTACTAACTGACCTACAGAGGACCATGTTTTACTAACTGACCTACAGAGGACCATGTTCTACTAACTGAACTACAGAGGACCATGTTCTACTAACTGAACTACAGAGGACCATGTTCTACTAACTGACCTACAGAGGACCATGTTCTACTAACTGACCTACAGAGGACCATGTTCTACTAACTGAACTACAGAGGACCAGGTTCTACTAACTGAACTACAGAGGACCATGTTCTACTAACTGACCTACAGAGGACCATGTTCTACTAACTGAACTACAGAGGACCAGGTTCTACTAACTGAACTACAGAGGACCATGTTCTACTAACTGACCTACAGAGGACCATGTTCTACTAACTGACCTACAGAGGACCATGTTCTACTAACTGACCTATAGAGGACCTGGGGCCAGTATCATCAGCTTAAGGCTGTGTTAATATAAAGCAGGAACTCCAGCCAGTCTGTCCACCAACCCAAGTCCCCAGAAGACACCCTGCTTAATTAGAAAGAAATTAGAAATTAAATATTAAACTGACCACTGCTGCTGCTGCGTGTGCGTGTGTGTGTGCGCACACGCGTGTGGTGTGTGTGTGTGTACACGTGTTGCTGGAGAGACCAGCTGGTGCTCCTGGTCCAGACAAGTCATTATCTTTCCCCAGTGGATCCCTGTGGTGGGTCATGGCCTCGCTGTAAACCACTATGCCCTACGTGGTGGGGGAGGGAGGGAGGGGAGTACGGGAGGAGAGGGAGGGAGGGAGGGGAGTACGGGAGGAGAGGGAGGAACGGGAGGGGAGTACGGGAGGAGAGGGAGGAACGCGAGGGAGGGAGGGAGGAACGGGAGGGAGGGGGAGGGGGAGGGAGGAACGGGAGGGGAGTATGGGAGGAACGGGAGGGGAGTATGGGAGGAACGGGAGGGAGGGGGGAGGGAGGGAGGGAGGGAGGGAGGGAGGGAGGGAGGGAGGGAGGGAGGGAGGGAGGGAGGGAGGGAGGGAGGGAGGGAGGGAGGGAGGGAGGGAGGGAGGGAGGGAGGGAGGAGGGAGGGACATTCAAATATGATTCTCTATCAACCAGGTCCGTGGTCCCTCAACCTCCTCCAGACACACACAAACACGTTACTTGCAAGAGTATTCATTTTTACAAAGACATAATATAAACATACAGCAGTAGGTCTCTATTAACAACCAAATGATGATCTGTGACATCGTAGCCTACCAGGATAGACCATGACATTCTGAATGTTAAGAAAACAACCATTTCATGACAGTTTTTATTCAAATGAGGTACCGGTAGCCTACACACGCCTAGTTGGTTGTTCTCGTCAGTCAGTCAGAAGAACCACAGTCAGAATAGAGATACCACAGTCAGTCAGAGGCAGCGCAGTCAGTCAGAGGCAGCGCAGTCAGTCAGAGGCACCGCAGTCAGTCAGAGGCACCGCAGTCAGTCAGAGGCACCGCAGTCAGTCAGAGGAACCGCAGTCAGTCAGAGGCACCGCAGTCAGTCAGAGGCACCGCAGTCAGTCAGAGGCACCGCAGTCAGTCAGAGGCACCGCAGTCAGTCAGAGGCACCGCAGTCAGTCAGAGGCACCGCAGTCAGTCAGAGGCACCGCAGTCAGTCAGAGGAACCGCAGTCAGTCAGAGGAACCGCAGACAGTCAGAGGAACCGCAGTCAGTCAGAGGAACCGCAGTCAGTCAGAGGAACCGCAGTCAGTCAGAGGCACCGCAGTCAGTCAGAGGCACCGAGGTCAGAGGCACCGCAGTCAGTCAGAGGCACCGCAGTCAGTCAGAGGCACCGCAGTCAGTCAGAGGCACCGCAGTCAGTCAGAGGCACCGCAGTCAGTCAGAGGCACCTCAGTCAGTCAGAGGCACCGCAGTCAGTCAGAGGCACCGCAGTCAGTCAGAGGCACCGCAGTCAGTCAGAGGCACCTCAGTCAGTGGCACCTCAGTCAGTCAGAGGCACCGCAGTCAGTCAGAGGCACCGCAGTCAGTCAGAGGCACCGCAGTCAGTCAGAGGCACCGCAGTCAGTCAGAGGCACCGCAGTCAGTCAGAGGCACCTCAGTCAGTCAGAGGCACCGCAGTCAGTCAGAGGCACCGCAGTCAGTCAGAGGCACCGCAGTCAGTCAGAGGCACCGCAGTCAGTCAGAGGCACCGCAGTCAGTCAGAGGCACCGCAGTCAGTCAGAGGCACCAGTCAGAGGCACCGCAGTCAGTCAGAGGCACCGCAGTCAGTCAGAGGCACCGCAGTCAGTCAGAGGCACCGCAGTCAGTCAGAGGCACCGCAGTCAGTCAGAGGCACCGCAGTCAGTCAGAGGAACCGCAGTCAGTCAGAGGAACCGCAGACAGTCAGAGGAACCGCAGTCAGTCAGAGGAACCGCAGTCAGTCAGAGGAACCGCAGTCAGTCAGAGGCACCGCAGTCAGTCAGAGGCACCGCAGTCAGTCAGAGGCACCGCAGTCAGTCAGAGGCACCGCAGTCAGTCAGAGGCACCGCAGTCAGTCAGAGGCACCGCAGTCAGTCAGAGGCACCTCAGTCAGTCAGAGGCACCGCAGTCAGTCAGAGGCACCGCAGTCAGTCAGAGGCACCGCAGTCAGTCAGAGGCACCGCAGTCAGTCAGAGGCACCGCAGTCAGTCAGAGGCACCTCAGTCAGTGGCACCTCAGTCAGTCAGAGGCACCGCAGTCAGTCAGAGGCACCGCAGTCAGTCAGAGGCACCGCAGTCAGTCAGAGGCACCGCAGTCAGTCAGAGGCACCGCAGTCAGTCAGAGGCACCTCAGTCAGTCAGAGGCACCGCAGTCAGTCAGAGGCACCGCAGTCAGTCAGAGGCACCGCAGTCAGTCAGAGGCACCGCAGTCAGTCAGAGGCACCGCAGTCAGTCAGAGGCACCGCAGTCAGTCAGAGGCACCGCAGTCAGTCAGAGGCACCGCAGTCAGTCAGAGGCAGCAGTCAATCAGAGGCACAGTCAGAGGCACCGCAGTCAGTCAGAGGCAGCGCAGTCAGTCAGAGGCAGCGCAGTCAGTCAGAGGCAGCGCAGTCAGTCAGAGGCAGCGCAGTCAGTCAGAGGCAGCGCAGTCAGTCAGAGGCAGCGCAGTCAGTCAGAGGCAGCGCAGTCAGTCAGAGGCAGCGCAGTCAGTCAGAGGCAGCGCAGTCAGTCAGAGGCAGCGCAGTCAGTCAGAGGCAGCGCAGTCAGTCAGAGGCAGCGCAGTCAGTCAGAGGCAGCGCAGTCAGTCAGAGGCAGCGCAGTCAGTCAGAGGCAGCGCAGTCAGTCAGAGGCAGCGCAGTCAGTCAGAGGCAGCGCAGTCAGTCAGAGGCAGCGCAGTCAGTCAGAGGCAGCGCAGTCAGTCAGAGGCACCGCAGTCAGTCAGAGGCACCGCAGTCAGTCAGAGGCACCGCAGTCAGTCAGAGGCACCGCAGTCAATCAGAGGCACCGCAGTCAATCAGAGGCACCGCAGTCAATCAGAGGCACCGCAGTCAATCAGAGGCACCGCAGTCAATCAGAGGCACCGCAGTCAATCAGAGGCACCACAGTCAGTCAGAGGCACCACAGTCAGTCAGAGGCACCACAGTCAGTCAGAGGCACCACAGTCAGTCAGAGGCACCACAGTCAGTCAGAGGCACCACAGTCAGTCAGAGGCACCACAGTCAGTCAGAGGCAGCACAGTCAGTCAGAGGCAGCACAGTCAGTCAGAGGCAGCACAGTCAGTCAGAGGCAGCACAGTCAGTCAGAGGCAGCACAGTCAGTCAGAGGCAGCACAGTCAGTCAGAGGCAGCACAGTCAGTCAGAGGCAGCACAGTCAGTCAGAGGCAGCACAGTCAGAGGCACCATGTGTAGCAAGGGGAATTAGGAGATTTATAAATCACTGATAAATGGAAATACAATGAAGTTGTCGTAGACAAGGACGGGGAATGTAGCAAAATATCCCCAATTAGCCTTGCAATGTTAGCTAGCTAGTTAGCTGGCTCATGTTAGCTAGCTAGTTAGCTGGCTCATGTTAGCTAGCTAGTTAGCTGGCTCATGTTAGCTAGCTAGTTAGCTGGCTCATGTAGCTAGCTTGTTTCTTTACATGGATTTGATGCAGTCAAGACGGGCGCTACCAAATGGTACGATAGATAACCTACGACAGCAAAAAGGTCGTCCTACAGCCGCAGGTGATCGTAACATTGTTTGTGGTGGTTGTGTTAATGTGTCGAGTTAACAACAGGGGGCAAGTTGACCTGGCATTGCTTCCTGTCCAGTGGGTAGAACAGAGGTGAAGAACAAGGCTGCTCAGGTAGTCTTCAAATGCCTGTCATTTCCTCTGTGCGAGAGGAGGAGAATGTAATTTCCTCTGCGAGAGGAGGAGAATGTCATTTCCTCTATGTGAGAGGAGGAGAATGTCATTGTATTGTGTGAGAGAGGAGGAGAATGTCATTGTATTGTGTGAGAGAGGAGGAGAATGTCGTTGTATTGTGTGAGAGGAGGAGAATGTCGTTGTATTGTGTGAGAGGAGGAGAATGTCATGTCCTCTGTGTGAGAGGAGGAGAATGTCATTTCCTCTGTGTGAGAGGAGGAGAATGTCATGTCCTCTGTGTGAGAGGAGGAGAATGTCATGTCCTCTGTGTGAGAGGAGGAGAATGTCGTTGTATTGTGTGAGAGGAGAATGTCGTTGTATTGTGTGAGAGGAGGAGAATGTCGTTGTATTGTGTGAGAGGAGGAGAATGTCCTTGTATTGTGTGAGAGAGGAGGAGAACGTCCTTGTATTGTGTGAGAGAGGAGGAGAACGTCCTTGTATTGTGTGAGAGAGGAGGAGAACGTCCTTGTATTGTGTGAGAGGAGGAGAATGTCATGTCCTCTGTGTGAGAGGAGGAGAATGTCATGTCCTCTGTGTGAGAGGAGGAGAATGTCATGTCCTCTGTGTGAGAGGAGGAGAATGTCATGTCCTCTGTGTGAGAGGAGGAGAATGTCATGTCCTCTGTGTGAGAGGAGGAGAATGTCATGTCCTCTGTGTGAGAGGAGGAGAATGTCATGTCCTCTGTGTGAGAGGAGGAGTCATGTCCTCTGTGTGATGTCATGTCCTCTGTGTGAGAGGAGGAGAATGTCATGTCCTCTGTGTGAGGAGGAGAATGTCATGTCCTCTGTGTGAGAGGAGGAGAATGTCATGTCCTCTGTGTGAGAGGAGGAGAATGTCATGTCCTCTGTGTGAGAGGAGGAGAATGTCATGTCCTCTGTGTGAGAGGAGGAGAATGTCATGTCCTCTGTGTGAGAGGAGGAGAATGTCATGTCCTCTGTGTGAGAGAGGAGGAGAATGTCATGTCCTCTGTGTGAGAGAGGAGGAGAATGTCATGTCCTCTGTGTGAGAGAGGAGGAGAATGTCATGTCCTCTGTGTGAGAGAGGAGGAGAATGTCATGTCCTCTGTGTGAGAGGAGGAGAATGTCGTTGTATTGTGTGAGAGGAGGAGAATGTCCTTGTATTGTGTGAGAGAGGAGGAGAACGTCCTTGTATTGTGTGAGAGAGGAGGAAAACGTCCTTGTATTGTGTGAGAGAGGAGGAGAATGTCATGTCCTCTGTGTGAGAGAGGAGGAGAATGTCGTTGTATTGTGTGAATATACAGCGACAAGGACAAGTATGTGAACCCTTTGGGATTACCTGGATTCATGCATAGATTAGTCACCAAATCTGATCATCTGGTCACAACAATAGACAAACACAACACACAACAACACTAATAACACACAACACACAACAACACTAATAACACACAACACACAACAACACTCATAACACACAACAACACTAATAACACACAACACACAACAACACTAATAACACACAACAACACTAATAACACACAACAACACTAATAACAACACAACAACACTAATAACAACACACAACACTAATAACACACAACAACACTAATAACACACAACACTAATAACACACAACACTAATAACACACAACAACACTAATAACACACAACAACACTAATAACACACAACAACACTAATAACACACAACAACACTAATAACACACAACAACACTAATAACACACAACAACACTAATAACACACAACAACACTAATAACACACAACAACACTAATAACACACAACAACACTAATAACACACAACAACACTAATAACACACAACAACACTAATAACACACAACAACACTAATAACACACAACAACACTAATAACACACAACAACACTAATAACACACAACAACACTAATAACACACAACAACACTAATAACACACAACAACACTAATAACACACAACAACACTAATCACACAACAACACTAATAACACAACACACAACACTAATAACACACAACAACACTAATAACACAACAACACTAATAACACACAACACACAACACTAATAACACACAACAACACTAATAACACACAACACACAACACTAATAACACACAACACACAACACTAATAACACACAACAACACTAATAACACACAACACACAAAAATACAAATTATGGTATTTTTCTTGTCTATATTGACATACTTTTTACAACCTACACTGTGAATGTTTAAATTATGTGAACCCCCCAAGGCTAATGACTTCTCCAAAAGATAATTGGAGTCAGGAGTCAGTTAACCTGGAGTCCAATCAATGAGATGAGATTGGAGATGTTGGTTAGAGTCAGGAGTGCCTAGAATCAATATAAAAATGTTGGTTAGAGCACTCACAAAATGTTAGTTTGCTGTTCACAAGAAGCATTGCCTGATGTGACCCAGGCCTCAAACAGAAGAGACCTCAGAAGACCTAAGATGAAGAATTGTTGACTTGCATAAAGCTGGAAAGGGTTACAAAAGTATCTCTAAAAGCCTTGATGTTCATCAGTCCACTAAGACCAAGTGTCTAAGACAAATTGTGGCCGTCCTGCAAACACGACTGCAAGAGCACAGCGCAGAATGTTCAATGAGGTTAAGAAGAATCCTAGAGTGTCAGCTAAAGACTTACAGAAATCTCTGGAACATGCTAACATCTCTGTTGACGAGACTACGATACATAAAACACTAAGGGATATGGTGTGGGGGGTCTGGGCTACAGGATATCAGACCCAGAGAGATGGGAGGGATATGGTGTGGGGGGTCTGGACTACAGGATATCAGACCCAGAGAGATGAGAGGGATATGGTGTGGGGGGTCTGGACTACAGGATATCAGACCCAGAGAGATGGGAGGGATATGGTGTGGGGTCTGGGCTGCAGGATATCAGACCCAGAGAGATGGGAGGGATATGGTGTGGGGGTCTGGGCTGCAGGAAAGCAGACCCAGAGAGATGGGAGGGATATGGTGTGGGGGTCTGGGCTACAGGATATCAGACCCAGAGAGATGGGAGGGATATGGTGTGGGGGTCTGGGCTACAGGATATCAGACCCAGAGAGATGGGAGGGATATGGTGTGGGGTCTGGGCTGCAGGAAAGCAGACCCAGAGAGATGGGAGGGATATGGTGTGGGGGTCTGGGCTGCAGGAAAGCAGACCCAGAGAGATGGGAGGGATATGGTGTGGGGGTCTGGGCTGCAGGAAAGCAGACCCAGAGAGATGGGAGGGATATGGTGTGGGGGGTCTGGGCTGCAGGAAAGCAGACCCAGAGAGATGGGAGGGATATGGTGTGGGGGTCTGGGCTGCAGGAAAGCAGACCCAGAGAGATGGGAGGGATATGGTGTGGGGTCTGGGCTGCAGGAAAGCAGACCCAGAGAGATGGGAGGGATATGGTGTGGGGGTCTGGACTACAGGATATCAGACCCAGAGAGATGGGAGGGATATGGTGTGGGGGTCTGGGCTACAGGATATCAGACCCAGAGAGATGGGAGGGATATGGTGTGGGGGTCTGGGCTACAGGATATCAGACCCAGAGAGATGGGAAGGATATGGTGTGAGACTGCCGAGCTCAGCCCAGACTATGGAAGAGATGTTAATGATTAGGCCCTAGCCTCTACTACCGAGAGCCCAGACTATGGAAGAGATGTTAATGATTAGGCCCTAGCCTCTACTACCGAGCTCACCCCAGACTCTGGAAGAGATGTTAATGATTAGGCCCTAGTCTCTACTGCCGAGCTCACCCCAGACTCTGGAAGAGACCCAGACTGAGAGCCCTGGGAAGAGACGTTAATGATTAGGCCTTAGTCTCTACTGGGCTCAGCCCTGACTCTGGAAGAGACGTTAATGATTAGGCCTAGTCTCTACTGCCCAGCTCAGCCCAGACTCTGGAAGAGACGTTAATGATTAGGCCTTAGTCTCTACTGCCGGGATCAGCCCAGACTCTGGAAGAGACGTTAATGATTAGGCCTAGTCTCTACTGCCGAGCTCAGCCCAGACACTGGAAGAGATGTTAATGATTAGGCCCTAGCCTCTACTACCGAGCTCACCCCAGACTCTGGAAGGGATGTTAATGATTAGGCCCTAGTCTCTACTGCCGAGCTCACCCCAGACTCTGGAAGAGACATTAATGATTAGGCCCTAGTCTCTACTGAGCTCACCCCAGACTCTGGAAGAGACGTTAATGATTAGGCCCTAGTCTCTACTGCCGAGCTCAGCCCAGACTCTGGAAGAGATGTTAATGATTAGGCCCTAGTCTCTACTGCCGAGCTCACCCCAGACTCTGGAAGAGACGTTAATGATTAGGCCCTAGTCTCTACTGCCGAGCTCAGCCCTGACTCTGGAAGAGACGTTAATGATTAGGCCTTAGTCTCTACTGCCGAGCTCACCCCAGACTCTGGAAGAGACGTTAATGATTAGGCCCTAGTCTCTACTGCCGGGATCAGCCCAGACTCTGGAAGAGACGTTAATGATTAGGCCCTAGTCTCTACTGCCGAGCTCAGCCCAGACACTGGAAGAGATGTTAATGATTAGGCCCTAGCCTCTACTACCGAGCTCACCCCAGACTCTGGAAGGGATGTTAATGATTAGGCCCTAGTCTCTACTGCCGAGCTCACCCCAGACTCTGGAAGAGACGTTAATGATTAGGCCCTAGTCTCTACTGCCGAGCTCACCCCAGACTCTGGAAGAGACGTTAATGATTAGGCCCTAGTCTCTACTGCCGAGCTCAGCCCAGACTCTGGAAGAGACGTTAATGATTAGGCCCTAGTCTCTACTGCCGAGCTCACCCCAGACTCTGGAAGAGACGTTAATGATTAGGCCCTAGTCTCTACTGCCGAGCTCAGCCCTGACTCTGGAAGAGATGTTAATGATTAGGCCCTAGTCTCTACTGCCGAGCTCACCCCAGACACTGGAAGAGATGTTAATGATTAGGCCCTAGTCTCTACTGCCGAGCTCAGCCCTGACTCTGGAAGAGAGGATGAAGATGATCAACATGATTATATGCAAATGAAGTACCTCTGAAGTGTAGCTGATTGAGATGGGTTGGGAGGAGCCTGCTGGCTAGCACTGTGTAACACTGGAGCATTGATGGGATGGGAGGAGCCTGCTGGCTAGCACTGTGTAACACTGTAGCATTGATGGGATGGGAGGAGCCTGCTGGCTAGCACTGTGTAACACTGGAGCATTGATGGGATGGGAGGAGCCTGCTGGCTAGCACTGTGTAACACTGTAGCATTGATGGGATGGGAGGAGCCTGCTGGCTAGCACTGTGTAACACTGGAGCATTGATGGGATGGGAGGAGCCTGCTGGCTAGCACTGTGTAACACTGGAGCATTGATGGGATGGGAGGAGCCTGCTGGCTAGCACTGTGTAACACTGTAGCATTGATGGGATGGGAGGAGCCTGCTGGCTAGCACTGTGTAACACTGTAGCATTGATGGGATGGGAGGAGCCTGCTGGCTAGCACTGTGTAACACTGTAGCATTGATGGGATGGGAGGAGCCTGCTGGCTAGCACTGTGTAACACTGGAGCACTGTGTAACACTGCAGCATTGATGGGATGGGAGGAGCCTGCTGGCTAGCACTGTGTAACACTGTAGCATTGATGGGATGGGAGGAGCCTGCTGGCTAGCACTGTGTAACACTGTAGCATTGATGGGATGGGAGGAGCCTGCTGGCTAGCACTGTGTAACACTGTAGCATTGATGGGATGGGAGGAGCCTGCTGGCTAGCACTGTGTAACACTGTAGCATTGATGGGATGGGAGGAGCCTGCTGGCTAGCACTGTGTAACACTGTAGCATTGATGGGATGGGAGGAGCCTGCTGGCTAGCACTGTGTAACACTGTAGCATTGATGGGATGGGAGGAGCCTGCATGATGGGATGGGAGCACTGTGTAACACTGTAGCATTGATGGGATGGGAGGAGCCTGCTGGCTAGCACTGTGTAACACTGTAGCATTGATGGGATGGGAGGAGCCTGCTGGCTAGCACTGTGTAACACTGTAGCATTGATGGGATGGGAGGAGCCTGCTGGCTAGCACTGTGTAACACTGTAGCATTGATGGGATGGGAGGAGCCTGCTGGCTAGCACTGTGTAACACTGTAGCATTGATGGGATGGGAGGAGCCTGCTGGCTAGCACTGTGTAACACTGTAGCATTGATGGGATGGGAGGAGCCTGCTGGCTAGCACTGTGTAACACTGTAGCATTGATGGGATGGGAGGAGCCTGCTGGCTAGCACTGTGTAACACTGTAGCATTGATGGGATGGGAGGAGCCTGCTGGCTAGCACTGTGTAACACTGTAGCATTGATGGGATGGGAGGAGCCTGCTGGCTAGCACTGTGTAACACTGTAGCATTGATGGGATGGGAGGAGCCTGCTGGCTAGCACTGTGTAACACTGTAGCATTGATGGGATGGGAGCCTGAGCCTGCTGGCTAGCACTGTGTAACACTGTAGCATTGATGGGATGGGAGGAGCCTGCTGGCTAGCACTGTGTAACACTGTAGCATTGATGGGATGGGAGGAGCCTGCTGGCTAGCACTGTGTAACACTGTAGCATTGATGGGATGGGAGGAGCCTGCTGGCTAGCACTGTGTAACACTGTAGCATTGATGGGATGGGAGGAGCCTGCTGGCTAGCACTGTGTAACACTGTAGCATTGATGGGATGGGAGGAGCCTGCTGGCTAGCACTGTGTAACACTGTAGCATTGATGGGATGGGAGGAGCCTGCTGGCTAGCACTGTGTAACACTGTAGCATTGATGGGATGGGAGGAGCCTGCTGGCTAGCACTGTGTAACACTGGAGCATTGATGGGATGGGAGGAGCCTGCTGGCTAGCACTGTGTAACACTGTAGCATTGATGGGATGGGAGGAGCCTGCTGGCCAGCACTGTGTAACACTGTAGCATTGATGGGATGGGAGGAGCCTGCTGGCTAGCACTGTGTAACACTGTAGCATTGATGGGATGGGAGGAGCCTGCTGACTAGCACTGTGTAACACTGTAGCATTGATGGGATGGGAGGAGCCTGCTGGCTAGCACTGTGTAACACTGTAGCATTGATGGGATGGGAGGAGCCTGCTGGCTAGCACTGTGTAACACTGTAGCATTGATGGGATGGGAGGAGCCTGCTGGCTAGCACTGTGTAACACTGTAGCATTGATGGGATGGGAGGAGCCTGCTGGCTAGCACTGTGTAACACTGTAGCATTGATGGGATGGGAGGAGCCTGCTGGCTAGCACTGTGTAACACTGTAGCATTGATGGGATGGGAGGAGCCTGCTGGCTAGCACTGTGTAACACTGTAGCATTGATGGGATGGGAGGAGCCTGCTGGCTAGCACTGTGTAACACTGTAGCATTGATGGGATGGGAGGAGCCTGCTGGCTAGCACTGTGTAACACTGGAGCATTGATGGGATGGGAGGAGCCTGCTGGCTAGCACTGTGTAACACTGTAGTGTTGGTAGTTTTACTATGTTACACACAGAGTGGACAAAACATTAGGAACACCTGCTCTTTCCATGACAGCCTGACCAGGTGAATCCAGGTGAAAGATATGATCCCTTATTGATGTCACTGATCCACTTCACTCAGTGTAGATGAAGAGGAGGAGACGGGTTAAAGAAGGATGGTCATTTGTCTGGCGTTCACGTATTTTTTTGAGAATTGATGGACTACAGTAAGCTGATAGCCAAGCATTGAGAAATAGCAGTCAGGTCTGGTCAGCATTCTTAAATCACAGGGTTTGGCTTTCCTCAGAGCTGAACTACAGCAGGTCAAACCTCTAGAAAACGGATCACGAGGTGGACAGAACTTTCCTCAGAGCTGAACTACAGCAGGTCAAACCTCTAGAAAATGGATCACGAGGTGGACAGAACTTTCCCAGAGCTGAACTACAGCAGGTCAAACCTCTAGAAAATGGATCACGAGGTGGACAGAACTTTCCCCAGAGAGAGCTGAACTACAGCAGGTCAAACCTCTAGAAAACAGACCACGAGGTGGACAGAACTTTCCCAAGAGCTCAACTACAGCAGGTCAAACCTCTAGAAAACGGACCACGAGGTGGACAGAACTTTCCTCAAAAAGCTGAACCAACATCCATTCGCAGTCAAACCTCCACTTTCCTTCCATCCCTGTGTGTGTGTGTGTGGACAGAAGTTTCTTTCCCCAGAGAGCTGAACTTGCAGCAGGTCAAACTCTCCCTGAACCAGGGACCACGAGATGGACAGAACGTCACCTGAGGGGAAACAAAACAGGCTTATGAGTACACACACACACCTCACTGACAAAGGGTCGTGTCCTGACTGTAGACCTGCATGCTGTACGTGGACCTCACTGACAAAGGGTCATGTCCTGACTGTAGACCTGCATGCTGAACGTGGACCTCACTGACAAAGGGTCAAACTGTAGACCTGCATGCTGAAAACGTGGACCTCACTGACAAAGGGTCGTGTCTAACTGTAGACCTGCATGCTGAACGGGACCTCACTGACAAAGGGTCGTGTCCTAACTGTAGACAGCTGAGACCTCACTGACAAAGGGTCCACTGTAGACCTGCATGCTGAACGTGGACCTCACTGACAAAGGGTCTGTCCAACTTTCCTTCATGCATCCTCACTGACAAAGGGTCGTGTGTAGACCTGCATGCTGAACGTGGACCTCACTGACAATACCTCATGCAGTTTCAAAGGGTTTCCGTCCTGCATGCTGAACGTGGACCTCACTGACAAAGGGTCGTGTCCTAATTCTGTAGACCTGCATGCTGAACGTGGACCTCACTGACAAAGGGTCGTGTCCTAACTGTAGACCTGCATGCTGAACGTGGACCTCACTGACAAAGGGTCGTGTCCTAACTGTAGACCTGCATGCTGAACGTGGACCTCACTGACAAAGGGTCGTGTCCTAACTGTAGACCTGCAAACTCCTCACTGACAAGGGTCGTGTCCTGACTGTAGACCTGCATGCTGAACGTGGACCTCACTGACAAAGGGTCATGTCCTAACTGTAGACCTGCATGCTGAACGTGGACCTCACTGACAACTGTAGACCTGCATGCTGAACGTGGACCTCACTGACAAAGGGTCGTGTCCTAACTGTAGACCTGCATGCTGAACGTGGACCTCACTGACAAAGGGTCGTGTCCTAACTGTAGACCTGCATGCTGAACGTGGACCTCACTGACAAAGGGTCGTGTCCTAACTGTAGACCTGCATGCTGAATGTGGACCTCACTGACAAAGGGTCGTGTCCTAACTGTAGACCTGCATGCTGTACGTGGACCTCACTGACAAAGGGTCGTGTCCCAATTTGGCCCCAAGTCAGACTAGGACCATATATAGAGTCTAACACCGGTGTGAATGTCACAGTGGAAAGAGGGCATGGTACTATCAATCAATCAAACACATGTATTTATAAAGCCCTTCTTACATCAGCTGATATCTCAAAGTGCTGTACAGAAACCCAGCCTAAAACCCCAAACAGCAAGCAATGCAGGTGTAGAAGCACGGTGGCTAGGAAAAACTCCCTAGAAAGGCCAGAACTCTAGGAAGAAACCTAGAGAGGAACCAGGCTATGAGGGGTGGCCAGTCCTCTTCTGGCTGTGCCGGGTGGAGATTATAGCAGAATATGGCCAATATGTTCAAATGTTCATAAATGACCAGCAGGGTCAAATAATAATAATCACAGTGGTTGTAGAGGGTGCAACAGGTCAGCACCTCAAGAGTAAATGTCCGTTCAGCGTTAGAGACAGTAGGTGTGGTAGAGAGGGAGAAAACTACCTGGCCTGACGATATCTGAATGGATCATGATGCTACCTGGTATGACGATATCTGAATGGATCATGATGCTACCTGGTATGACGATCTCTGAATGGATCATGATGCTACCTGGTATGACGATCTCTGAATGGATCATGATGCTACCTGGTATGACGATCTCTGAATGGATCATGATGCTACCTGGTATGACGATCTCTGAATGGATCATGATGCTACCTGGTATGACGATCTCTGAATGGATCATGATGCTACCTGGTATGATGATCTCTGAATGGATCATGATGCTACCTGGCTGATGATCTCCGGGAAGCCATCTGAGGGGCCTGGATCTGTGGATATGGTCAGCCAGTTGAGAAGTCACCCCAGACCTGGGAACAGGATATCACCCGGTTATCAGTCAAATCAAGCAGTTTCAGAGTCACCAACAGACCTGGGAACAGGGAGGGAGGGGAGTAGAGACCGTTGGAAGCTACTACCAACATTAAGGAAGCTACTACCAACATATGACGATCTCAACAGACCTGGGAACAGGGAGGGAGGGACTAGAGAGACCGTTGTTAAGGAAGCTACTACCAACATATGACGATCTCAACAGACCTGGGAACAGGGAGGGAGGGACTAGAGACCGTTGTTAAGGAAGCTACTACCAACATATGACGATCTCAACAGACCTGGGAACAGACCAGGGAGGGACTAGAGACCGTTGTTAAGGAAGCTACTACCAACATATGGATCTCAACAGACCTGGGAACAGGGAGGGGGAGGGACTAGAGACCGTTGTTAGGGAGGGAGGGAAGCCGTTGTTAAGGAAGCTACCAACATATGACGATCTCAACAGACCTGGGAACAGGGAGGGAGGGACTAGAGACCGTTGTTAAGGAAGCTACTACCAACATATGACGATCTCAACAGACCTGGGAACAGGGAGGGAGGGACTAGAGACCGTTGTTAAGGAAGCTACTACCAACATATGACGATCTCAACAGACCTGGGAACAGGGAGGGAGGGAGTAGAGACCGTTGTTAAGGAAGCTACTACCAACATATGACGATCTCAACAGACCTGGGAACAGGGAGGGAGGGAGTAGAGACCGTTGTTAAGGAAGCTACTACCAACATATGACGATCTCAACAGACCTGGGAACAGGGAGGGAGGGACTAGAGACCGTTGTTAAGGAAGCTACTACCAACATATGACGATCTCAACAGACCTGGGAACAGGGAGGGAGGGACTAGAGACCGTTGTTAAGGAAGCTACTACCAACATATGACGATCTCAACAGACCTGGGAACAGGGAGGGAGGGACTAGAGACCGTTGTTAAGGAAGCTACTACCAACATATGACGATCTCAACAGACCTGGGAACAGGGAGGGAGGGACTAGAGACCGTTGTTAAGGAAGCTACTACCAACATATGACGATCTCAACAGACCTGGGAACAGGGAGGGAGGGACTAGAGACCGTTGTTAAGGAAGCTACTACCAACATATGACGATCTCAACAGACCTGGGAACAGGGAGGGAGGGACTAGAGACCGTTGTTAAGGAAGCTACTACCAACATATGACTATCTCAGTGGGAACCTCCAGTCGGTATGACAACCAAGACTAATTGCCGGAGGTCAAGGAGTCTAAATTTGTCAGCTGGAGACAAGTCACACAATGTTTTCTACTTCAGGAAAATGACCCTTCCGAGTTTATGAAGAGGTGTTTCTATGGTAACTAAACATAGTTTTACAGTGTTCCACATATAAAACCTGAAAACATCCTGCAGTTAATTCTGTTCATCTGGTCAGTGTGTAACTGCTTCCTTCAGGTAATATGGGTCATATCAGACACAACATTTACATCGTTCTGAAACACAACACAGAGCTGGAACATCCTGTGGTCATTTGGCCTGTAGACCGAGGTTGCATCCCAATTGGCCCCCCTAATCCCTATGGAATAGGCAATTGCGCCCCCCCTTATTCCCTATGAAGTGCACTACTTTTGACCAGGGCCCGTAGTTCACTATGTATGAAAAAGAGGTGACGTTTGAAACACAGTCAGAGAGACAGTGGGACCTGTCAACAGAGGAGGTCAGTCTGTCTGAGGGTCTGTCTCCTCTTAAACCAAATGGACCAATATGTGGTGATGATATACTGGGTCTGGAGTGATGATATACTGGGTCTGTAGCTCACGGCACAAAACCTCATTACTACAGAACTGTCTTTAATTGGTTCATGTTGCATAGGCTTATGTTATTTAAAGTCAAAACGTCTGAGAGGTAGATCTGGGCTTGAATTTTGACTCAGAAAGGGAACAGCCAGCCCTCCCTCTCCTCTCCTCTCCTCTCCTCTCCTCTCCTCTCTCCTCTCCTCTCCTCTCCTCTCCCCTCCTCCTCTCCTCCCTCCTCCTCTCCTCTCCTCTCCTCTCCTCTCCCTCCTCTCTCCTCTCCTCTGACTGTTGAAAGGTCCATAATAAAGGCTGTGTATCTCCTTGGCGACACACACACACACACACACACACACACACAACACCTACCTACACACAGACACCGCTGAGTCCTCACTGTGCTCTGTGTATCTCCTTGGCGACACACACACACACCTACCCACACACACACACACGACTGAGTCCTCACTGTGCTCTGTGTATCTCCTTGGCGACACACACAACACCTACCCACACACACACACACACAGACACCGCTGAGTCCTCACTGTGCTCTGTGTATGTCCTTGGCAACACACACACACACACAACACCTAGCCACCCACACACACCGCTGAGTCCTCACTGTGCTCTGTGTGATTCCTTGACCAGGGATGACCGAGTGGATCTGACCTCTACTTCATTCAACATGACAACACCACAGCGGCTGTTCTCCTCCCTCTACAAAACCCTCTTCAGGTGGTCTGGGGTCTAAAGCCATTCAACATGACAACACCACAGAGGCTGTTCTCCTCCCTCTACAAAACCCTCTTCAGGTGGTCTGGGGTCTAAAGCCATTCAACATGACAACACCACAGAGGCTGTTCTCCTCCCTCTACAAAACCCTCTTCAGGTGGTCTGGGGTCTAAAGCCATTCAACATGACAACACCACAGAGGCTGTTCTCCTCCCTCTACAAAACCCTCCTTCAGGTGGTCTGGGGTCTACCATTCACATGACCACACAGAGGCTGTTCTCCTCCCTCTACAAAACCCTCTTCAGGTGGTCTGGGGTCTAAAGCCATTCAACATGACAACACCACAGAGGCTGTTCTCCTTCTACAAAACCCTCTTCAGGTGGTCTGGGGTCTAAAGCCATTCAACATGACAACACCACAGAGGCTGTTCTCCTCCTTCTACAAAACCCTCTTCAGGTGGTCTGGGTTCTACTAAAGCATGACATGTCAATCCAAGAGCTGTTACTAACACATGTACAGTATTGGAAAATGGCCCGTCGCCCCGTCGTCAGGCCCCGGGCCCGTCGCCCGTCGCCAGGCCCCGGGCCCGCCGCCCCGTCGTCCAGGCCCCGGGCCCGTCGCCCGTCGTCAGGCCCGGGCCCGCCCCGGCGTCGGCCCGTCCAGTCAGGCCCGTCGCCCGTCGTCAGGCCCCGTCGCCCCGCCGTCAGGGCCCGTCGCCCCGTCTTCAGGCCCCGGGCCCGCGCCCGTCTTCAGGCCCCGGGGCCCGTCGCCCCGTCTTCAGGGGCCCCGTCGCCCCGTCTTCAGGCCCCGGGGCCCCGTCGCCCCGTCTTCAGGCCCCGGGGCCCCGTCGCCCCGTCTTCAGGCCCCGGGGCCCCGTCGCCCCGTCTTCAGGCCCCGGGGCCCCGTCGCCCCGTCTTCAGGCCCCGGGGGCCCGTCGCCCCGTCTTCAGGCCCCGGGGCCCGTCGCCCCGTCTTCAGGCCCCGGGGCCCGTCGCCCCGTCTTCAGGCCCCGGGGCCCGTCGCCCCGTCTTCAGGCCCCGGGGCCCGTCGCCCCGTCGTCAGGCCCCGGGGCCCGTCGCCCCGTCGTCAGGCCCCGGGGCCCGTCGCCCTCGTTCGCCCGTCGTCAGGCCCCGGGGCCCGTCGCCCCGTCGTCAGGCCCCGGGGCCCGTCGCCCCGTCGTCAGGCCCCGGGGCCCGTCGCCCTTTCAGGCCCCGGGGCCCGTCCCCCCGGGGCCCGTCGCCCGTCGTCAGGCCCCGGGGCCCGTCGTCAGGCCCGGGGCCCGTCGCCCCGTCGTCAGGCCCCGGGGCCCGTCGCCCCGTCGTCAGGCCCCGGGGCCCGTCGCCCCGGGCCCGTCGCCCCGTAGTCAGACCCCGGGCCCGTCGTCCCTTAGTCAGACCCCGGGCCAGTCGTCCCTTAGTCAGACCCCGGGCCCGTCGTCCTTTAGTCAGACCCCGGGCCCGTCGTCCTTTAGTCAGACCCCGGGCCCGTCGTCCTTTAGTCAGACCCCAGGCCCGTCGTCCTTTAGTCAGACCCCAGGCCCGTCATCCTTTAGTCAGACCCCAGGCCCGTTTAGTCAGACCCCAGGCCCGTCGTCCTTTAGTCAGACCCCAGGCCTGTCGTCCTTTAGTCAGACCCCAGGCCCGTCATCCTTTAGTCAGAACCCAGGCCTGTCGTCCTTTAGTCAGACCCCAGGCCCGTCGTCCTTTAGTCAGACCCCAGGCCCGTCGTCCTTTAGTCAGACCCCAGGCCCGTCGTCCCTTTAGTCAGACCCCAAGCCTGTCGTCCTTTAGTCAGACCCCAAGCCTGTCGTCCTTTAGTCAGACCCCAAGCCTGTCCTCCCTTTAGTCAGACCCCAAGCCTGTATTCCTTTAGTCAGACCCCAAGCCTGTCGTCCCTTTAGTCAGACCCGGTATTCCGTCGTCCTTTAGTCAGACCCCAGGCCCGTCGTCCTTTAGTCAGACCCCAGGCCCGTCATCCTTTAGTCAGACCCCAGGCCCGTTTAGTCAGACCCCAGGCCCGTCGTCCTTTAGTCAGACCCCAGGCCCGTCGTCCTTTAGTCAGACCCCAGGCCTGTATCTGTCAGACCCCAGGCCCGTCGTCCTTAGTCAGACCCCAGGCCCGTCATCCTGTCGTCCTTTAGTCAGACCCCAGGCCTGTCATCCTTTAGTCAGACCCCAGGCCCGTCGTCCTTATCATTCCCTTTAGTCAGACCCCAAGCCTGCACAGTAAGCCTGTTAAAAGGCCTGTCATATCATTCCTCCCTGCACAGTAACTTTAAAATGTTCTTTGTGATTGGCCTCCTTATTCCAAATACCTCATACTGTATTCTATATCATACTGTATTCTATATCATACTGTATTCTGTATCATACTGTATTCTATATCGTACTGTATTCTGTATCGTACTGTATTCTATATCATACTGTATTCTATATCATACTGTATTCTATATCATACTGTATTCTATATCATACTGTATTCTATATCATACTGTATTCTGTATCGTACTGTATTCTATATCATACTGTATTCATATCATACTGTATTCTATATCATACTGTATTCTATATCATACTGTATTCTATATCATACTGTATTCTGTATCATACTGTATTCTGTATCATACTGTATTCTGTATCATACTGTATTCTATATCATACTGTATTCTATATCATACTGTATTCTATATCATACAGTAACGTCACCCAACAGAACCTCCCTGCCCTCTCACAGTACCACTCCAAGCATCTCACCCCCCACCTCCCTGTACATTAACTTTACCTTGTCCCTTGTGGTTGACCTCCTTGGCGGCGATGACCTTGTTGATGACGGTCTGGAGAAAGTCGCTCTCCCCCGCCACCCTGGTTGAAAAACGGGAGATGTTCAGTTGCCTGTGGCGAAGCACAGCATCATCCAACGCTAGCCTGTAGTAGGCACATGACAGGAACAACACCAGAGAGAGAGGAGAGGAGAGGAGGAGAGGAGGGCAGAGGAGAGAGCAGAGGAGAGGAGAGTAGAGGAGAGAGGAGAGTAGGGCAGAGAGAGAGGAGAGAGCAGAGAGAGGGAGAGAGGAGAGAGAGGAGGGCAGAAAGAGCAGAGAGAGAGCAGAGGAGAGGAGAGAGAGAGAGGAGAGGAGAGGAGAGAAAGAGGGAGAGAGAGAGCAGAGAGAGGAGGAGAGAGAGAGGAGAGAGAGGAGAGAGGAGAGGAGGAGAGGAGAGGAGGAGAGAGAGAGGAGGAGAGGAGAGGAGAAGAGGGAGAGAGAGAGCAGAGGAGGAGGAGAGAGAGCAGAGGAGAGGAGGAGAAGAGAGAGCAGAGGGAGAGGAGAGAGCAGAGAGCAGGAGAGAGAGCAGAGAGCAGGAG
>NW_024609013.1:32500-52500 GCF_018296145.1 Oncorhynchus tshawytscha | reverse complement strand
AGTGAATAAGATTGAATTAAAAAGCAGCAATAACATTGAACATGACTAACATCTCTCCGTTTCCTCTTCCTGTTGACTTTAAAGCAACTAAATATTAATAAACTGGGTTAGAAAAGGCCATTGTAACCCTGGTCGAAGTCTTTTAGGGAAAGATGTTGCCCCCGGCAACACTAGGAAGAACATGACATTATATCTCAACCTTTGTTTTAACAATGTGAGGGCCATTTCCGTCTCCAAAACGAAGCTGTTTGCCAGAGATCTCTAACCAATTATATAGTTACATCAAACAGTCCTTTATCAGGAACGGTAACTTCCTGTTTAGTTTGCCTTAGAACAGGGTCCTAGCTAAAAACTAAAGCTGCTATTCAGGAAACTATCACAAAAATTTATCACTACGACAGTGTGTGTGTGTGTGTGTGTGTGTGTGTGTGTGTGGAGAGGGAGGAGTCTAATCCATGATGTATATTCCTAAATAGAGCTGTTAACTGAGGAGATCTGCCTACCGTGCCAACTAAACTAAACTGATTGGTAGCTACGACTGAGTTCCAAATGACACTTTTCCTTACATCCTTCACCACGTTCACTATATAGGGAATAGGGTGCCATTTGGGGTGAATAGTAGTGCACTATATAGGGAATAGGGTGCCATAGTAGTGCACTATATAGGGAATAGGATGCCATTTGGGGATGAATAGTCGTGCACTATATAGGGAATAGGGTGCCATTTGGGGGTGAATAGTAGTGCACTATATAGGGAATAGGGTGCCATTTGGGCCTCATCCTAAACCATTTCCAATTATGGAATCCTCTCAGGAACAAATGAGATCGCCTTAATTTAGTCACGGTGGAATAGTGGAGGGCCTGAGCCCCAAATGGCAACCTATTCCCTATATAGTGCACTACTATGGCACCCTATTCCCTATATAGTGCACTACTATGGCACCCTATTCCCTATATAGTGCACTACTTTAAACCTGG
Source organism: Oncorhynchus tshawytscha (assembly GCF_018296145.1). NCBI lineage: Eukaryota > Metazoa > Chordata > Actinopteri > Salmoniformes > Salmonidae > Oncorhynchus > Oncorhynchus tshawytscha. The sequence goes on along the minus strand of NW_024609013.1, from coordinate 51,522 downwards.
TCTATGTAGGTAATAGGACAGTGTAATAAACTGCACATTAAATCAGGTGTGAAGGGTTGAAAACAACCCTGTTACCCTGTTTATAGGGTAGTAGTACACTACTTTAGACCAGGGTCTATAGGGTAGTAGTGCACTACTTTAGACCAGGGTTTATAGGGTAGTAGTGCACTACTTTAGACCAGGAACCTATTAGGGTAGTAGTGCACTACTTTAGACCAGGGTTTATAGGGTAGTAGTGCACTACTTTAGACCAGGACCTATAGGGTAGTAGTGCACTACTTTAGACCAGGACCAGGAAGTACACTACTTTAGACCAGGACCTATAGGGTAGTAGTGCACTACTTTAGACCAGGACCCTATAGGGTAGTAGTGCACTACTTTAGACCAGGGCCTATAGGGTAGTAGTGCACTACTTTAGACCAGGGTTTATAGGGTAGTAGTGCACTACTTTAGACCAGGGTTTATAGGGTAGTAGTGCACTACTTTAGACCAGGAACCTATAGGGTAGTAGTGCACTACTTTAGACCAGGAACCTATAGGGTAGTAGTGCACTACTTTAGACCAGGACCTATAGGGTAGTAGTGCACTACTTTAGACCAGGGCCTATAGGGTAGTAGTGCACTACTTTAGTCCAGGAACCTATAGGGTAGTAGTGCACTACTTTAGACCAGGGCCTATAGGGTAGTAGTGCACTACTTTAGACCAGGGTCTATAGGGTAGTAGTGCACTACTTTAGACCAGGAACCTATAGGGTAGTAGTGCACTACTTTAGACCAGGGCCTATAGGGTAGTAGTGCACTATATAGGGAACGACATGCCGGCAACAAACTCTAAATATATATCTGACTGATTCCGTAAAGTCCGTGTGGAAGAGGTGAAAAGATGATTGTTGTCTATCAACAAATGACAAGCCACCGAGGTCAGACCATCTGGATGGAAAATTACTGAGGATAATAGTGGACGATATTGCCACTTCCAATATGCCACATCTTCCATTTAAGCCTAGTAGAGAGTGTGTGTCCTCAGGCCTGGAGGGAAGCTCCAGTCATTCCCCTCCATACGAATAGTAAAGACCCATTTACTGGCTCAAATAGACAACCAATCACACAAAACAACCAAAACCTTATGCAACTGTGGAGAGACACAAACAAAAAGGTAGAGACACACACATACATTGTAATATTGTCGTATGGTTGGTATTACACATTTTGTATTGTAGATATGTAGTGGTGTAATAATGTTATATGTTGTGCTTAGACCCAAGGAAGAGTAGCTGCTGCCTTGGCAGGAACTCATGGGGATCCATAATAAACCCCAGGAAGAGTAGCTGCTGCCTTGGCAGGAACTAATGGGGATCCACAATAAACCCCAGGAAGAGTAGCTGCTGCCTTAACAGGAACTAATGGGGATCCAAAATAAACCCCAGGAAGAGTAGCTGCTGCCTTGGCAGGAACTAATGGGGATCCATAATAAACCCCAGGAAGAGTAGCTGCTGCCTTGGCAGGAACTAATGGGGATCCATAATAAACCCCAGGAAGAGTAGCTGCTGCCTTGGCAGGAACTAATGGGGATCCAAAATAAACCCCAAGAAGAGTAGCTGCTGCCTTGGCAGGAACTAATGGGGATCCATAATAACCCCCAGGAAGTGTAGCTGCTGCCTTGACAGGAACTCATGGGGATCCATAATAAACCCCAGGAAGAGTAGCTGCTGCCTTGGCAGGAACTAATGGGGATCCATAATAAACCCCAGGAAGAGTAGCTGCTGCCTTGGCAGGAACTAATGGGGATCCATAATAAACCCCAGGAAGAGTAGCTGCTGCCTTGGCAGGAGCTAATGGGGATCCATAATAAACCCCAGGAAGAGTAGCTGCTGCCTTGGCAGGAGCTAATGGGGATCCAAAATAAACCCCAGGAAGAGTAGTTGCTGCCTTGGCAGGAGCTAATGGGGATCAAAATAAACCCCAGAAGAGTAGCTGCTGCCTTGGCAGGAGCTAATGGGGATCCAAAATAAACCCCAGGAAGAGTAGCTGCTGCCTTAACAGGAACTAATGGGGATCCAAAATAAACCCCAGGAAGAGTAGCTGCTGCCTTGGCAGGAACTAATGGGGATCCATAATAAACCCCAGGAAGAGTAGCTGCTGCCTTAGCAGGAACTAATGTACTACCCTAACATAGACTAATGTTCTGGTCCATTGAGGCCAGAGTATGACCCTAACGTAGACTAATGTTCTGGTCCATAGAGGTCAGAGTATGACCCTAACGTAGACTAATGTTCTGGTCCATAGACCTCCAGTATGTTCTGGTCCATAGACCTCCAGTATGTTCTGGTCCATAGACCTCCAGTATGTTCTGGTCCATAGACCTCCAGTATGTTCTGGTCCATAGACCTCCAGTATGTTCTGGTCCATAGAGATCCTACCATAGACCTCCAGTATGTTCTGGTCCATAGAGGTCCATTATGTTCTGGTCCATAGAGGTCCATTATGTTCTGGTCCATAGATCCATTATGTTCTGGTCCATAGAGGTCCATTATGTTCTGGTCCATAGACCTCCAGTATGTTCTGGTCCATTAAGGTCCTACCATAGACCTCCAGTATGTTCTGATCCATAGAGGTCCTACCATAGACCTCCAGTATGTTCTGGTCCAGAGGTCCCACCATAGACCTCCAGTATGTTCTGGTCCATAGACCTCCAGTATGTTCTGGTCCATAGACCTCCAGTATGTTCTGGTCCATAGACCTCCAGTATGTTCTGGTCCATAGACCTCCAGTATGTTCTGGTCCATAGACCTCCAGTATGTTCTGGTCCATAGACCTCCAGTATGTTCTGGTCCATAGACCTCCAGTATGTTCTGGTCCATAGACCTCCAGTATGTTCTGGTCCATAGACCTCCAGTATGTTCTGGTCCATAGAGGTCCTACCATAGAGGTCCAGTATGTTCTGGTCCATAGAGGTCCAGTATGTTCTGGTCCATAGAGGTCCAGTATGTTCTGGTCCATAGAGGTCCAGTATGTTCTGGTCCATAGAGGTCCAGTATGTTCCCATAGAGGTCCAGTATGTTCTGGTCCATAGAGGTCCTACCATAGAGGTCCAGTATGTTCTGGTCCATAGAGGTCCAGTATGTTCTGGTCCATAGAGGTCCAGTATGTTCTGGTCCATAGAGGTCCAGTATGTTCTGGTCCATAGAGGTCCAGTATGTTCTGGTCCATAGAGGTCCTACCATAGAGGTCCAGTATGTTCTGGTCCATAGAGGTCCAGTATGTTCTGGTCCATAGAGGTCCAGTATGTTCTGGTCCATAGAGGTCCAGTATGTTCTGGTCCATAGAGGTCCACCATAGAGGTCCAGTTCTGGTCCATAGAGGTCCAGTATGTTCTGGTCCATAGAGGTCCAGTATGTTCTGGTCCATAGAGGTCCTACCATAGAGGTCCAGTATGTTCTGGTCCATAGAGGTCCAGTATGTTCTGGTCCATAGAGGTCCTACCATAGAGGTCCAGTATGTTCTGGTCCATAGAGGTCCATTATGTTCTGGTCCATAGAGGTCCATAGAGGTCCTACCATAGAGGTCCAGTATGTTCTGGTCCATAGAGGTCCAGTATGTTCTGGTCCATAGAGGTCCCACCATGAACTCCATTATGTTCTGGTCCATATGTGTTGTGTTTATAGAACATCTCCCCATGATCAAGTAGGAACAGAGACATCGACACGGGTTTTATGACATAGTGCACTGTGTTATGGTGATGTAATGGATGAGAGAGAGTGTGTGTTATTCATATTTCATACTCACGGCTGGAAGGGGATGAAATACTGCTTGTCCTCATCATCCATCTTGCCTGTTATGATGTCAGTCACATCCATTACTGTTAGAGACAGGACATATAGTATAGAAGGTCAATGCTATAGCAGTCTGTTACTGTTAGAGACAGGACATATAGTATAGAAGGTCAATGCTATAGCAGTCTGTTACTGATAGAGACGGGACATATAGTATAGAAGGTCAATGCTATAGCAGTCTGTTACTGATAGAGACAGGACATATAGTATAGAAGGTCAATGATATAGCAGTCTGTTACTGATAAAGACATGTAGTATAGAAGGTCAATGCTATAGCAGTCTGTTACTGATAGACAGGCCATATAGTATAGAAGGTCAATGCTATAGCAGTCTGTTACTGATAGAGACAGGACATATAGTATAGAAGGTCAATGCTATAGCAGTCTGTTACTGTTAGAGACAGGACATATAGTATAGAAGGTCAATGCTATAGCAGTCTGTTACTGGTAGAGATGGGACATATAGTATAGAAGATCAATGCTATAGCAGTCTGTTACTGTTAGAGACAGGACATATAGTATAGAAGGTCAATGATATAGCAGTCTGTTACTGATAGAGACATATAGTATAGAAGGTCAATGATATAGCAGTCTGTTACTGATAAAGACATATAGTATAGAAGGTCAATGCTATAGCAGTCTGTTACTGATAGAGACATATAGTATAGAAAGTCAATGCTATAGCAGTCTGTTACTGTTAGAGACAGAACATATAGTATAGAAGGTCAATGCTATAGCAGTCTGTTACTGATAGAGACGGGACATATAGTATAGAAGGTCAATGCTATAGCAGTCTGTTACTGTTAGAGACATATAGAAAGTCAATGCTATAGCAGTCTGTTACTGATAGAGACATATAGTATAGAAGGTCAATGCTATAGCAGTCTGTTACTGTTAGAGACAGAACATATAGTATAGAAGGTCAATGCTATAGCAGTCTGTTACTGATAGAGACAGAACATAGTATAGAAGGTCAATGCTATAGCAGTCTGTTACTGATAGAGACAGAACATATAGTATAGAAGGTCAATGCTATAGCAGTCTGTTACTGATAGAGACATATAGTATAGAAGGTCAATGCTATAGCAGTCTGTTACTGATAGAGACATATAGTATAGAAAGTCAATGCTATAGCAGTCTGTTACTGATAGAGACATATAGTATAGAAAGTCAATGCTATAGCAGTCTGTTACTGATAGAGACATATAGTATAGAAAGTCAATGCTATAGCAGTCTGTTACTGATAGAGACAGGACATATAGTATAGAAGGTCAATGCTATAGCAGTCTGTTACTGTTAGAGACAGGATATATAGTATAGAAGATCAATGCTATAGCAGTCTGTTACTGATAGAGACATAGTATAGAAGGTCAATGCTATAGCAGTCTGTTACTGATAGAGACATATAGTATAGAAGGTCAATGCTATAGCAGTCTGTTACTGTTAGAGACATATAGTATAGAAGATCAATGCTATAGCAGTCTGTTACTGATAGAGACAGGACATATAGTATAGAAGATCAATGCTATAGCAGTCTGTTACTGATAGAGACAGGACATATAGTATAGAAAGTCAATGCTATAGCAGTCTGTTACTGTTAGAGACAGGATATAGTATAGAAAGTCAATGCTATAGCAGTCTGTTACTGTTAGAGACATATAGTATAGTATAGATGTCAATGCTATAGCAGTCTGTTACTGATAGAGACATATAGTATAGAAGGTCAATGCTATAGCAGTCTGTTACTGATAGAGACATATAGTATAGAAGGTCAATGCTATAGCAGTCTGTTACTGATAGAGACATATAGTATAGAAGGTCAATGCTATAGCAGTCTGTTACTGATAGAGACATATAGTATAGAAGGTCAATGCTATAGCAGTCTGTTACTGATAGAGACAGATAGTATAGATGTTAATGCAAACAGACTGGTACTGGTAGGACATAGTTCCAGTAGTCTCTGTTACTGATAGAGTCTGTTACTGTTAGAGACAAACAGACCGGTACCCAGGCTAGTTCCACTAGTCTCTGTTACTGATAGAGACAGAGAGGAATGTTAACACAAACAGACCGGTACCCAGGCTAGTTCCAGTAGTCTCTGTTACTGATAGAGACAGAGGAATGTTAGCACAAACAGACCGGTTCCCAGGCTAGTTCCAGTAGTCTCTGGGTTTAAAGACACGGCCGGTTTACCTGCCACTCCAAAGGGTCTCCTCAGCCCAGAGGTCAGCTTCTTGGTGTTGTTGTCACGTAGCTCCATCCGTCCGACTCTAACGATCTGGCACACAAAGCTGATCTTCTCTCTCTTTAAATCCTCACTGCCAAGGTCCTGGGGGGGGAACGACGACAACCAATAGACTCAGTGGTGGTGTATTGGGAGGAGCAAAACCACCCTGGTGTACCTGTAAACGTCTTGTATTCCTACACAACTTCAGTTACAAATCGGGAAACAAATAATTTATACTGATCAAATAATAGAAACACAACATTACAACAATTGTGTAATGATGATGCTGTTTAAATCAGTGTGTTGATATGCCACACCTGACAGATGGTTTAACTGGTCAAAGGAGAAGTCGCTCACTAACAGAGATGTAAACAGGTTTTTTTGTGCCAGTGGAACATTTCTGGGATATTTTATTTCAGCGCATGAAACATGGGACCAACACTTCATTTATTTTTTCATTGTAGATAGAAGTGGGGGGGGTACACATTTTAGTTGTTGCTCTAGTACTACACACCTGGATGAAAGCTAGATGAAAGAGATGAGTTGAACGGGATGTGTCGGGAACAACAAACAAACCCCCCTTTAAGTCCCCAGGACCAGGATGAGGAAACACTGAGAAAGAGTGAAGCTATTCCATATTACCACGGAGCTGCAGTATGACCACGGAGCTGCAGTATGACCACGGAACTACGCTACAGTATGACCACGGAGCTGCAGTATGACCACGGAGCTACAGTATGACCACGGTGCTGCAGTATGACCACGGAGCTGCAGTATGACCACGGAGCTGCGCTGCAGTATGACCACGGAACTACGCTACAGTATGACCACGGAGCTGCAGTATGACCACGGAGCTACAGTATGACCACGGAGCTGCGCTGCAGTATGACCACGGAACTATGCTAGTGTTACCACAGAGCTGCGCTGCAGTATGACCACGGAGCTGCGCGGCAGTATGACCACGGAACTACGCTACAGTATGACCACGGAGCTGCAGTATGACCACGGAGCTGCGCTGCAGTATGACCACGGAACTATGCTAGTGTTACCACAGAGCTACGCTGCAGTATGACCACGGAGCTACAGTGTTACCACGGAGCTACAGTGTTACCACGGAGCTACAGTGTTACCACGGAGCTACAGTGTTACCACGGAGCTGCAGTATGACCACGGAGGTACAGTGTTACCACGGAGCTGCAGTATGACCACGGAGCTACAGTGTTACCACGGAGCTGCAGTATGACCACGGAGCTACAGTGTTACCACGGAGCTGCAGTATGACCACAGAGCTACAGTGTTACCACGGAGTTACAGTATGACCACGGAGCTACGCTGCAGTATGACCGCAGAGCTACAGTGTTACCACGGAGCTGCAGTATGACAGTGCTACAGTGTTACCACGGAGCTACGCTGCAGTATGACCACGGAGCTAGTGTTACCACGGAGCTACAGTGTTACCACGGAGCTGCAGTATGACCACGGAGCTACGCTGCAGTATGACCACAGAGCGACGCTGCAGTATGACCACGGAGCTGCAGTATGACCACGGAGCTACGCTGCAGTATGACCACAGAGCGACGCTGCAGTATGACCACGGAGCTGCAGTATGACCACGGAGCTGCAGTATGACCACGGAGCTGCAGTATGACCACGGAGTTACAGTATGACCACGGAGCTACATTGTTACCACGGAGCTGCAGTATGACCACGGAGCTATGCTGCAGTATGACCACGGAGCTATGCTGCAGTATGACCACGGAGCTATGCTGCAGTATGACCACGGAGCTATGCTGCAGTATGACCACGGAGCGACGCCTTGGTAACAGTACTGCCCAACACAGTGAATGAGTCAGTATTACCTTGGTAACAGTACTGCCCAACACAGTGAATTAATGAGTCAGTATTACCTTGGTAACAGTACTTCCCGAGTGTTCCTTTACACTACACCCCCTGCAGCAGTAACACCACCAGGCTGATCTGTTTATTAGGCTGCAGCAGTTACACCACCAGGCTGATCTGTTTATTAGGCTACAGAAGTAATACCACCAGGCTGATCTGTTTATTAGGCTGCAGCAGGAACACCACCAGGCTGATCTGTTTATTAGGCTGCAGCAGTAACACCACCAGGCTGATCTGTTTTTTAGGCTGCAGCAGTAACACCACCAGGCTGATCTGTTTTTTAGACTGCAGCAGTAACACCACCAGGCTGATCTGTTTTTAGGCTGCAGCAGTAACACCACCAGGCTGATCTGTTTTTAGGCTGCAGCAGTAACACCACCAGGCTGATCTGTTTTTTTAGGCTGCAGCAGTAACACCACCACCAGGCTGATCTGTTTATTAGGCTGCAGCAGTAACACCACCAGGCTGATCTGTTTATTAGGCTGCAGCAGTAATACCACCAGGCTGATCTGTTTATTAGGCTGCAGCAGTAACACCACCAGGCTGATCTGTTTATTAGGCTGCAGCAGGAACACCACCAGGCTGATCTGTTTATTAGGCTGCAGCAGGAACACCACCAGGCTGATCTGTTTTTTAGACTGCAGCAGTAACACCACCAGGCTGATCTGTTTTTAGACTGCAGCAGTAACACCACCAGGCTGATCTGTTTATTAGGCTGCAGCAGGAACACCACCAGGCTGATCTGTTTATTAGGCTGCAGCAGTTACACCACCAGGCTGATCTGTTTATTAGGCTGCAGCAGTAACACCACCAGGCTGATCTGTTTATTAGGCTGCAGCAGGAACACCACCAGGCTGATCTGTTTATTAGGCTGCAGCAGGAACACCACCAGGCTGATCTGTTTTTTAGACTGCAGCAGTAACACCACCAGGCTGATCTGTTTTTAGACTGCAGCAGTAACACCACCAGGCTGATCTGTTTATTAGGCTGCAGCAGTAACACCACCAGGCACTGCACCAGGCTGATCTGTTTATTAGGCTGCAGCAGTAACACCACCAGGCTGATCTGTTTATTAGGCTGCAGCAGTAACACCACCAGGCTGATCTGTTTATTAGACTGCAGCAGTAACACCACCAGGCTGATCTGTTTTTTAGACTGCAGCAGTAACACCACCAGGCTGATCTGTTTATTAGGCTGCAGCAGTAACACCACCAGGCTGATCTGTTTATTAGGCTGCAGCAGTTACACCACCAGGCTGATCTGTTTATTAGGCTGCAGCAGTAACACCACCAGGCTGATCTGTTTATTAGGCTGCAGCAGGAACACCACCAGGCTGATCTGTTTATTAGGCTGCAGCAGGAACACCAGCAGGCTGATCTGTTTTTTAGACTGCAGCAGTAACACCACCAGGCTGATCTGTTTTTTAGACTGCAGCAGTAACACCACCAGGCTGATCTGTTTATTAGGCTGCAGCAGTAACACCACCAGGCTGATCTGTTTATTAGACTGCAGCAGTAACACCACCAGGCTGATCTGTTTATTAGGCTGCAGCAGTAACACCACCAGGCTGATCTGTTTATTAGGCTGCAGCAGTAACACCACCAGGCTGATCTGTTTATTAGGCTGCAGCAGTAACACCACCACCAGGCTGATCTGTTTATTAGGCTGCAGCAGTAACACCACCAGGCCGATCTGTTTATTAGGCTGCAGCAGTAACACCACCAGGGCTGATCTGTTTTTAGACTGCAGCAGTAACACCACCAGGCTGATCTGTTTATTAGGCTGCAGCAGTAACACCACCAGGCTGATCTGTTTATTAGGCTGCAGCAGTAACACCACCAGGCTGATCTGTTTATTAGGCTGCAGCAGTTGATCTGTTTATTAGGCTGCAGCAGTAACACCACCAGGCTGATCTGTTTATTAGGCTGCAGCAGTACACCACCAGGCTGATCTGTTTATTAGGCTGCAGCAGTAACACCACCAGGCTGATCTGTTTATTAGGCTGCAGCAGTAACACCACCAGGCTGATCTGTTTATTAGGCTGCAGCAGTAACACCACCAGGTTGATCTGTTTTTAGGCTGCAGCAGTAACACCACCAGGCTGATCTGTTTATTAGGCTGCAGCAGTAACACCACCAGGCTGATCTGTTTATTAGGCTGCAGCAGTAACACCCACCAGGCTGATCTGTTTATTAGACTGCAGCAGTTTAACAGTAACACCACCAGGCTGATCTGTTTATTAGGCTGCAGCAGTAACACCACCAGGCTGATCTGTTTATTAGGCTACAGCAGTAACACTACAGGCTGATCTGTTTATTAGCTGATCTGATCTGTTTATTAGGCTGCAGCAGTAACACCACAGGCTGATCTGTTTATTAGGCTGCAGCAGTAACACCACCAGGCTGATCTGTTTATTAGGCTGCAGCAGTAACACCACCAGGCTGATCTGTTTATTAGGCTGCAGCAGTAACACCACCAGGCTGATCTGTTTATTAGGCTGCAGCAGGAACACCACCAGGCTGATCTGTTTTTAGGCTGCAGCAGTAACACCACCAGGCTGATCTGTTTTTTAGACTTCAGCAGTAACACCACCAGGCTGATCTGTTTATTAGGCTGCAGCAGTAACACCACCAGGCTGATCTGTTTATTAGGCTGCAGCAGTAACACCACCAGGCTGATCTGTTTATTAGGCTATAGCAGTAACACTACAGGCTGATCTGTTTATTAGACTGCAGCAGTACCACCACCAGGCTGATCTGTTTATTAGGCTGCAGCAGGAACACCACCAGGCTGATCTGTTTTTTAGACTGCAGCAGTAACACCACCAGGCTGATCTGTTTTTAGACTGCAGCAGTAACACCACCAGGCTGATCTGTTTTTAGGCTGCAGCAGTAACACCACCAGGCTGATCTGTTTATTAGGCTGCAGCAGTAACACCACCAGGCTGATCTGTTTTTTAGGCTGCAGCAGTAACACCACCAGGCTGATCTGTTTATTAGGCTGCAGCAGTAACACCACCAGGCTGATCTGTTTATTAGGCTGCAGCAGTAACACCACCAGGCTGATCTGTTTATTAGGCTACAGCAGTAACACCACCAGGCTGATCTGTTTATTAGGCTGCAGCAGTAACACCACCAGGCTGATCAGTTTATTAGGCTACAGCAGTAACACCACCAGGCTGATCTGTTTATTAGGCTGCAGCAGTAACACCACCAGGCTGAGAGAACCTTTTCAAAGGAGGATACATTTTTGTTAAGGAGGCCGTTTTCACTCCCGAATTGCTTGAACTCCCTATTTAATTGTGTCCATGGTTCATGTCCTGCTGTGATCCATGCTGTGCCGCCAGTGTAGCGAGTGGAGTAGCGGGCGCCAACTAGCTTGTCGTACGTAGGCGCTTGGTGACCCGGGCTGCCCTTAGCCAGCCATTAGTAGAGAGGTGACCTTTGACAAACAAACCGGGTCGCTCTGGGTCGTCCTCTTTCTTTCAGAGCTGGGGAGCTTAACAAACACAGCCGCCCAAACGGGGGTAAACAGACACACACACACCGACATCCCTCAAGACAGGTCTGGGTAAACAACCGTGCAGTAGCAGCCAACACTCTACATATACTCACAGTGAAGACTGATCTCAGGTTATGTAGCTGGTCTATATCTACATATACTCACGGTGAAGACTGATCTCAGGTTATGGAGCTGGTCTATATCTACATATACTCACAGTGAAGACTGATCTCAGGTTATGTAGCTGGTCTATATCTACATATACTCACAGTGAAGACTGATCTCAGGTTATGTAGCTGGTCTATATCTACATATACTCACAGTGAAGACTGATCTCAGGTTATGTAGCTGGTCTATATCTACATATACTCACAGTGAAGACTGATCTCAGGTTATGTAGCTGGTCTATATCTACATATACTCACGGTGAAGACTGATCTCAGGTTATGTAGCTGGTCTATATCTACATATACTCACAGTGAAGACTGATCTCAGGTTATGTAGCTGGTCTATATCTACATATACTCACGGTGAAGACTGATCTCAGATGTAGCTGGTCTATATCTACATATACTCACAGTGAAGACTGATCTCAGGTTATGTAGCTGGTCTATATCTACATATACTCACAGTGAAGACTGATCTCAGGTTATGTAGCTGGTCTATATCTACATATACTCACGGTGAAGACTGATCTCAGGTTATGTAGCTGGTCTATATCTACATATACTCACAGTGAAGACTGATCTCAGGTTATGTAGCTGGTCTATATCTACATATACTCACAGTGAAGACTGATCTCAGGTTATGTAGCTGGTCTATATCTACATATACTCACAGTGAAGACTGATCTCAGGTTATGTAGCTGGTCTATATCTACATATACTCACAGTGAAGACTGATCTCAGGTTATGTAGCTGGTCTATATCTTTCACCAGGCCTTGACTGGACCATCGCACCAGGTAATTCTCACTGGGGAGGAGGGGAAGAACCGATATCAACATTTTAGCTTTACAATCTGGCATCACAAATCAACTCTAGTCTCAAGATGATCAAATGACAATCGACTGACTAATGTCGTACACAGATGAGACGTTTCCTGAACAGTATCCCGGAACAAGAGAGAACCCCCAGGCAGGCTGGCAGCTGGGTCGGTGCTGTAACGTTCCTGGCTCTGCACTCGGGCCTAGGACAGTACTATTCCCATGATTCAGAGGTTCTCCAGAAATCCTGATGAGAGGATTCCCACAATAGTGAGGAAATAACCAGGGAGGGAACCCTCTAACCGGGGAGGGAACCCTCTAACCGGGGAGGGGAGGCTCTAACCGGGGAGGGAACGCTCTAACCGGGGAGGGAAGGCTCTAACCGGGGAGGCTCTAACCGGGGAAATCTCTAACCGGGGAGGCTCTAACCGGGGAGGGAACCCTCTAACCGGGGAGGGAGGCTCTAACCAGGGAGGGAATGCTCCAACCAGGGAGGGGAGGCTCTAACCGGGGAGGCTCTAACCGGGGAGGGAAGGCTCTAACCGGGGAGGCTCTAACCGGGGAGGGAACCCTCTAACCGGGGAGGGAAGGCTCTAACCGGGAGGCTCTAACCGGGAGGCTCTAACCAGGGAGGGAATGCCCAACCAGGGAGGGAAGGCTCTAACCGGGGAGGCTCTAACCGGGGAGGGAAGGCTCTAACCGGGGAGGCTCTAACCGGGAGGGAACCCTCTAACCGGGGGAGGGGAGGCTCTAACCGGGGAGGGAATGCTCCAACCGGGGAGGGGAGGCTCTAACCGGGAGGGGACCCTCTAACCGGGGGGGGACCCTCTAACCGGGGAGGGGACCCTCTAACCGGGGAGGGGACCCTCTAACCGGGGAGGGGACCCTCTAACCGGGGAGGGGACCCTCTAACCGGGAGGGGACCCTCTAACCGGGGAGGGGACCCTCTAACCGGGGAGGGAACCCTCTAACCGGGGAGGGGACCCTCTAACCGGGAGGGAATCCTCTAACCAGGGAGGGAATCCTCTAACCAGGGAGGGAATCCTCTAACCAGGAGGGAATCCTCTAACCAGGGAGGGAATCCTCTAACCAGGGAGGGAATCCTCTAACCAGGGAGGGAATCCTCTAACCAGGGAGGGAATCCTCTAACCGGGGAGGGAATCCTCTAACCAGGGAGGGAATCCTCTAACCAGGGAGGGAATCCTCTAACCAGGGAGGGAATCCTCTAACCAGGGAGGGAATCCTCTAACCAGGGAGGGAATCCTCTAACCGGGATTTCAGGAAAACCTGGGAAATTTGAGAAAGTGTCCAGAACTCTTGCGACCCTTGGCATACCTGATAAACTTTAACCCTCAGAGGGTCACAGAGGAACATACCTGATGACCTTTAACCTTAAAAGAAACAATTCAAAACAACTAATTCCTATAATGTACAGTGTTAAATAAGTACAATATTTTTTTGTAAATGTTTCAATTTGTCGTTATGATAAGTTTGGTAGTAACTTGTGAAAATCGTTGCGGAAATCTGTTGAAGCTCAAGTCGACTACAAAACCCACAATGCAACGCTCTCCCTATGGGCTCGATGTACTGTACGCGATGACCTTTAAAACCTATGACGTCATAGGAGGTTACATACCTGATGAACTTTGACTCAACAGGGTCGTAGAGCGACATGAGGACCTCTGCATCTTCTCCGATCTTACACACCACGTTCTTCAGGGTGACGAAGAGAGCGAAGGACGGTGTCTGGGCGAACTTGGCCTGCCTGCTCAGATCTACATTCTGTTTCTGAGACTGTCCCAGGGAGAGGAGGAGGAGGAAACAGAGATGTTGTATTTAATACAGGGGTCCAGTAGTCTTCCCTAGCCTGACTGTCATATCATCTGGGCCACGGGCCTATGAAGGTTAAAGAAGGTTGAGAATCACACACAAGAGAGACATTTGAAGGGGACTCTTAGCTAGTTTTCAGCACTGAGGACGGACACAGTGACTGGACTGTTATTCCCCATTAGTCAGATCCATCTTCATTAGACTGGACAGTGACTAGACTGTTATTCCCCATCAGTCAGACCCATCTTCATTAGACTAGACTGTTATTCCCCATCAGTCAGACCCATCTTCATTAGACTGGACTGTTAATTCCCCATCAGTCAGACCCATCTTCATTAGACTGGACAGTGACTAGACTGTTATTCCCCAACAGTCAGACTGGATAGTGCCTGGGTTACTACTCCTTCAAGACTGTTGGAAAATAATTCCAGGTGAAGCTGGTTGAGAGAATGCCAAGAGTGTGAAAATCAAGGCAAAAGGTGGCTACTTTGAAGAAACTAATATATAAAACATATTTTGATTTGTTTAACACTTTTTTTGGTCACTACATGATTCCATATGTTTTATTTCATAGTTTTGATGTCTTCACTATTATTTTACAATGTAGAAAATAGTTTAAAAAATAAATAAAATCCCTGAATGACTGGTACTGTACGTGATAATGATTTTGAGAAGAGGTGCTAGTTCTGATTCAAATTCACAAAGCCCTTAAAGAAACATCTGAAAGAAGGCATTAACATTCATGGTGGTGACCTGAGACAATGTAATATCACTCCATGTATACACAAAGGCAGAGATGGAAGGGTCTCACAAGATGACTCCTCATAGCTGAAGGGCACTTAAAGAATTTAGAGTCACTTCATGTGGTACCATAATCCCTATAGGGCCCTGGTCAGAAGTAGTGCATTATATAGGGAATAGGGTGCAATTTAGGATGTAGATTCAGGCAGGGAGAGAGAGAGGAGAGCGGGGGGGGGAGAGAGAGAGGTGGCGGGGAGAGAGAGGAGAGGTGGGGGGAGAGAGAGGAGGTGGGGGGAGAGAGGAGAGGTGGCGGGGAGAGAGGAGAGGTGGCGGGGAGAGAAAGGAGAGGTGGCGGGAGAGAAAGGAGAGGTGGCGGGGAGAGAGAGGAGAGCTGGGGGAGAGAGAGGAGAGGTGGGGGGGAGAGAGAGGAGAGGTGGCGGGGAGAGAGAGGAGAGGTGGCGGGGAGAGAAAGGAGAGGTGGGGGGAGAGAAAGGAGAGCTGGGGGGAGAGAGAGGAGAGGTGGCGGGGAGAGAAAGGAGAGGTGGGGGGAGAGAAAGGAGAGGTGGGGGGAGAAAGAGGAGAGGTGGCGGGGGGGAGAGAAGAGGAGAGGTGGCGGGGGAGAGAGAGGAGAGGTGGCGGGGGAGAGAGAGGAGAGGTGGCGGGGAGAGAGAGGAGAGGTGGGGGGAGAGAGAGAGGAGAGGTGGCGGGGAGAGAGAGAGGAGAGGTGGCGGGGAGAGAGAGAGGAGAGGTGGGGGGAGAGAGAGGAGAGGTGGGGGAGAGAGAGGAGAGGTGGGGGGAGAGAGAGGAGAGGTGGGGGGAGAGAGAGGAGAGGTGGGGGGAGAGAGAGGAGAGGTGGGGGGAGAGAGAGGAGAGGTGGGGGGAGAGAGAGAGGAGAGGTGGCGGGGAGAGAGAGGAGAGGTGGCGGGGAGAGAAAGGAGAGGTGGCAGGGAGAGAAGGAGAGGTGGCGGGGAGAGAGAGGAGGGTGGGGGGGAGAGAGAGGAGAGGTGGGGGAGAGAGAGGAGAGGTGGCGGGGAGAGAGAGGAGAGGTGGCGGGGAGAGAGAGGAGAGGTGGCGGGGAGAGAAAGGAGAGGTGGCGGGGAGAGAGAGGAGAGGTGGCGGGGAGAGAGAGGAGAGGTGGCGGGGAGAGAAAGGAGAGGTGGGGGGAGAGAGAGGAGAGGTGGCGGGGGAGAGAAAGGAGAGGTGGGGGGAGAGAGAGGAGAGGTGGCGGGGAGAGAAAGGAGAGGTGGGGGGAGAGAGAGGAGAGGTGGCGGGGAGAGAAAGGAGAGGTGGCGGGGAGAGAAAGGAGAGGTGGGGGGAGAGAGAGGAGAGGTGGGGGGAGAGAGAGGAGAGGTGGCGGGGAGAGAGATGAGAGGTGGCGGGGAGAGAGAGGAGAGGTGGCGGGGAGAGAGAGGAGAGGTGGCTGGGAGAGAGAGGAGAGGTGGCTGGGAGAGAGAGGAGAGGTGGCGGGGAGAGAGAGAGGAGAGGTGGGGGAGAGAGAGAGGAGAGGTGGCGGGGGAGAGAGAGGAGAGGTGGCGGGGAGAGAGAGAGGAGAGGTGGCTGGGAGAGAGAGGAGAGGTGGCTGGGAGAGAGAGGAGAGGTGGCGGGGAGAGAGAGAGGAGAGGTGGCGGGGAGAGAGAGAGGAGAGGTGGCGGGGAGAGAGAGAGGAGAGGTGGGGGGGAGAGAGAGGAGAGCTGGCGGGGAGAGAGAGGAGAGGTGGCGGGGAGAGAGAGAGGAGAGGTGGCGGGGAGAGAGAGAGGAGAGGTGGCGGGGGAGAGAGAGGAGAGGTGGCGGGGAGAGAGAGGAGAGGTGGCGGGGAGAGAGAGGAGAGGTGGCGGGGAGAGAAAGGAGAGGTGGCTGGGAGAGAGAGGAGAGGGCAGGGAAAGAGAGGAGAGGTGGCGGGGGAGAGAGGAGAGGTGGCGGGGAGAGAGAGGAGAGGGCGGGGAGAGAGAGGAGAGGGCGGGGAGAGAGAGGAGAGGTGGCAGGGAGAGAGAGGAGAGTGCAGGGAAAGAGAGGAGAGGTGGCGGGGAGAGAAAGGAGAGGTGGGGGGAGAGAGAGGAGAGGTGGCGGGGAGAGAAAGGAGAGGTGGGGGGAGAGAGAGGAGAGGTGGCGGGGAGAGAAAGGAGAGGTGGCGGGGAGAGAAAGGAGAGGTGGGGGGAGAGAGAGGAGAGGTGGGGGGAGAGAGAGGAGAGGTGGCGGGGAGAGAGATGAGAGGTGGCGGGGAGAGAGAGGAGAGGTGGCGGGGAGAGAGAGGAGAGGTGGCTGGGAGAGAGAGGAGAGGTGGCTGGGAGAGAGAGGAGAGGTGGCGGGGAGAGAGAGGAGAGGTGGGGGGAGAGAGAGGAGAGGTGGCGGGGGGAGAGAGAGGAGAGGTGGCGGGGAGAGAGAGAGGAGAGGTGGCTGGGAGAGAGAGGAGAGGTGGCTGGGAGAGAGAGGAGAGGTGACTGGGAGAGAGAGGAGAGGTGGCGGGGAGAGAGAGAGGAGAGGTGGCGGGGAGAGAGAGAGGAGAGGTGGCGGGGGAGAGAGAGGAGAGGTGGCGGGGAGAGAGAGGAGAGGTGGCGGGGAGAGAGAGGAGAGGTGGCGGGGAGAGAAAGGAGAGGTGGCTGGGAGAGAGAGGAGAGGGCAGGGAAAGAGAGGAGAGGGCGGGGAGAGAGAGGAGAGGTGGCAGGGAGAGAGAGGAGAGGGCAGGGAAAGAGAAGAGAGGGCAGGGAAAGAGAGGAGAGGGCAGGGAAAGAGAGGAGAGGGCGGGGAGAGAGAGGAGAGGGCGGGGAGAGAGAGGAGAGGTGGCAGGGAGAGAGAGGAGAGTGCAGGGAAAGAGAGGAGAGGGCAGGGAAAGAGAGGAGAGGGCAGGGAAAGAGAGGAGAGGGCAGGGAAAGAGAGGAAAGGGCAGGGAAAGAGAGGAGAGGGCAGGGAGAGAGACAAGAGGGCGGGGACAGAGAGGAGAGGTGGCAGGGAGAGAGAGGAGAGGGCAGGGAAAGAGAGGAGAGGGCAGGGAAAGAGAGGAGAGGGCAGGGAAAGAGAGGAGAGGGCAGGGAAAGAGAGGAGAGGGCAGGGAAAGAGAGGAGAGGGCAGGGAAAGAGAGGAGAGGGCAGGGAAAGAGAGGAGAGGGCAGGGAAAGAGAGGAGAGGGCAGGGAGAGAGAGGAGAGGGCAGGGAAAGAGAAGAGAGGGCAGGGAAAGAGAGGAGAGGGCAGGGAAAGAGAGGAGAGGGCAGGGAAAGAGAGGAGAGGGCAGGGAAAGAGAGGAGAGGGCAGGGAAAGAGAGGAGAGGGCAGGGAAAGAGAGGAGAGGGCAGGGAGAGACGAGAGGGCGGGGACAGAGAGGAGAGGTGGCAGGGAGAGAGAGGAGAGGGCAGGGAAAGAGAAGAGAGGGCAGGGAAAGAGAGGAGAGGGCAGGGAAAGAGAAGAGAGGGCAGGGAAAGAGAGGAGAGGGCAGGGAAAGAGAGGAGAGGGCAGGGAAAGAGAGGAGAGGGCAGGGAAAGAGAGGAGAGGGCAGGGAAAGAGAGGAGAGGGCAGGGAAAGAGAGGAGAGGGCAGGGAAAGAGAGGAGAGGGCAGGGAAAGAGAGGAGAGGGCAGGGAGAGAGAGGAGAGGGCAGGGAAAGAGAGGAGAGGGCAGGGAGAGAGACAAGAGGGCGGGGACAGAGAGGAGAGGTGGCAGGGAGAGAGAGGAGAGGGCAGGGAAAGAGAGGAGAGGGCAGGGAAAGAGAGGAGAGGGCAGGGAAAGAGAGGAGAGGGCAGGGAAAGAGAGGAGAGGGCAGGGAGAGAGACAAGAGGGCGGGGACAGAGAGGAGAGGTGGCAGGGAGAGAGAGGAGAGGGCAGGGAAAGAGAGGAGAGGGCAGGGAAAGAGAGGAGAGGGCAGGGAAAGAGGAGAGGGCAGGGAAAGAGAGGAGAGGGCGGGGAGAGAGAGGAGAGGGCACGGAAAGAGAAGAGAGGGCAGGGAAAGAGAGGAGAGGGCAGGGAAAGAGAGAAGAGGGCAAGGAGAGAGGAGACGGCAGGGAAAGAGAGGAGAGGGCAGGGAA
>NW_024609013.1:0-27500 GCF_018296145.1 Oncorhynchus tshawytscha | reverse complement strand
TCAAAAATGTGACATTCTCTGTGTTTTCTTATATATTTTCACACTATGGAGGATGGAATAATGCTGGGAAAATTATAACTGTGCCCTTTTATTGTAAGAGCTGTTTGGATAGACCACCTGACATGTCAGCCTGTAGTAGTGGGATGGAGGTTTGGCCTGCCTGGTGACATCACTAACTAGTTAACTGACCAATAAGGAAGATTGTTCCAAACCTCTCTGCCAATAACAGCTAGTTTTCCGCTCCCCCACTCAGACCAATACCAGACAGTCCTAGTAAAATTACTGCTTGATAAATTGCTCTTTCATAATGTACTTGAGAGAGAGAGAGAAAGAGAGAAAGAGAGAGAGCTGGAGGGAGAGAGATGGAGGAAGAGAGAGAGAGAGATGGAGGGAGAGAGAGAGATGGAGGGAGAGAGGGATGAGAGAGAGAGAGACACAGCAGTTCCTTACTTGTTCCCGTAGTCGATCTTAGAGGTGACTCTCTGTTTAAGCTCAGTCAGCTCGTCTTGTGGGAGCGTCCCTGACAGGATCTGAGATCGCCACTCGATCAGGTCATAGATCATGTCCCTGACTGAGTTAAACATCTCACGCCTGTCCCCCTGTAACACCAGCACACAAACAATCATACACACCTCATGAACAATCTGACCCAACACTCAATAACAGAGACAATAAGGAAGTCCCTTGTGTTTACGGTATACCATCCAACATTCTACAAGGCACATCTGGGTGATGTGGTTGCAGGTTCATGGGTACAATGAGATTACTACAGACACGAGAGAAACCCACACACTGCTCACGGAGACGAGAGAGAAACCCACACACTGCTCACGGAGACGAGAGAGAAACCCACACACTGCTCACGGGGACGAGAGAGAAACCCACACACTGCTCACGGAGACGAGAGAGAAACCCACACACTGCTCACGGAGACGAGAGAAACCCACACTGAGACGAGAGAGAAACCCACACACTGCTCACGGAGACGAGAGAGAAACCCACACACTGCTCACGGAGACGAGAGAAACCCACACACTGCTCATGGAGACAAGAGAAACCCACACACTGCTCACGGAGACAAGAGAGAAACCCACACACTGCTCACGGAGACAAGAGAGAAACCCACACACTGATCATGGAGACAATGAGGTAACTTCAGAAGAGAGAGATTAGGCGTGTAGATACGTGACTCACTCCACTCACCACGTAGAGGTCTCTCCATATGGAAGCCCACTCCCGCAGGGTGGTGGTGACCTCCTGGACCAGAGGCAGCTCGTTGGGAATCACCGTCTCCTTGTGCCTGAAGATACAGACAGATGGTCAGTGGGTGGATCACACGTGACGAAGGCTGTCGCCCCGAAACGCCGTTCTTCTTAAAATACATTGCACTGCAAAGCATCATGGGATGGTTTTTAAAATGATCCAGTAGAGGCCTTCTGAACGCAGCACCTAAAATGTGTGTTACTCTAAACTGTTGAGTCGAGCCAATTCCTCATTCTAATTGGATATGACAACAACAGTCAGGAGGGATGGGTTACACATGACAACAACAGTCAGGGATGGGTTACACATGATAACAACAACAGTCAGGGATGGGTTACACATGATAACAACAACAGTCAGGGATGGGTTACACACGACAACAACAACAGTCAGGGATGGGTTACACATGACAACAACAGTCAGGGATGGGTTACACATGACAACAACAGTCAGGGATGGGTTACACATGACAACAACAGTCAGGGATGGGTTACACATGACAACAACAGTCAGGGATGGGTTACACATGACAACAACAGTCAGGGATGGGTTACACATGACAACAACAGTCAGGGATGGGTTACACATGACAACAACAGTCAGGGATGGGTTACACATGACAACAACAGTCAGGGATGGGTTACACATGACAACAACAGTCAAGGATGGGTTACACATGACAACAACAGTCAGGGATGGGTTACACATGATAACAACAACAGTCAGGGATGGGTTACACATGACAACAACAGTCAGGGATGGGTTACACATGACAACAACAGTCAGGGATGGGTTACACATGATAACAGTCAGGGATGGGTTACACATGACAACAACAGTCAGGGAATAGGTAACCTATATGTTATACAGAGTACTCTACTGTCCCTCTAGAAGAGGTAACCTATATGTTATACAGAGTACTCTACTGTCCCTCTAGAAGAGGTATCCTATAAGTCATACAACGTAATCTCTTTTCTGCAGACATACTGCTAAATCTTTAATGTTGTTTGTTGGAAAGCGATATGAGCCGAGTCAGAGTTCTCCCTTCGCCGTGCAAATCATTTTTTTTTAAATCAATATTTCACATTACAGAGAGCTCAGTCTAAAACATCTGTTGATCCTGGAGTTTACTGGCATCAAAACTGGATTCTGACTGGTTTTTAATTGGAATTCTAATTAGTCTCACACTGTGTACTGACTACTACGGCATTTTAAAACAAAATGTGACGTTTATTTCTGTCAGAAATATCCTCGTCAAAACTACGTTTGAAACTACTTCCTTCAGTTGATTATTTCCCAGCTTAAAAGGCTTTTCAAATGTTAGTTGTTCTTCTGAAAATGAAATACTAAAACTGGGACGTGATCTGAATGCTGATTGGTGCAGTGATGCCGTCCAAGAAGCCGTGCAAACCAGTGAAGAAGGGCCACGTATCACTACGTCAGACCGCAACCAAATACTCCACAACCTAGCAGTTACTCATACTCCAGTTTACAGTATTCTGGTCCCAGATCTGATCTCACTAGCCCTGGTCCCAGATCTGATCTCACTATCCCTGGTCCCAGATCTGATCTCACTATCCCTGGTCCCAGATCTGATCTCACTAGCCCTGGTCCCAGATCTGATCTCACTAGCCCTGGTCCCAGATCTGATCTCACTATCCCTAGTCCCAGATCAGATCTCACTATCCCTAGTCCCAGATCAGATCTCTCTAGCCTGGTGCCAGATCAGATCTCACTATCCCTAGTCCCAGATCTGATCTCACTAGCCTGGTGCCAGATCAGATCTCTAGCCTGGTCCCAGATCAGATCTCACTATCCCTGGTCTCACATCTGATCTCACTAGCCCTGGTCCCAGATCTGATCTCACTAGCTCTGGTCCCAGATCTGATCTCACTATCCCTAGTGCCAGATCTGATCTCACTAGCCTGGTGCCAGATCAGATCTCTCTAGCCTGGTCCCAGATCAGATCTCACTATCCCTGGTCTCACATCTGATCTCACTAGCCCTGGTCCCAGATCTGATCTCTCTAGCCTGGTCCCAGATCAGATCTGGGACCAAGATAGTGAGATCAGATCTGGGACCAGGGCAAGTTTACAACAACTACATAAATTGAAAGTGGAAGCAATCATCTCAAGTTGTCCATTTGATTCATACAATAATCTCAAATTGCTCATTCTACACTCCCAAAATAATTCAGTAGAATACCATTGGAAGCAGCACTAGAGCCATGGTTGGGTGTGTTTAACTGTCGGTACAAGTCACATTTTTCAGTCCCCACTGGATACCAGGGTTCAATCCCCGGAACCACCTTTTCTATACGAGTCCGACTGGAGACCAGGGTTCAATCCCCGGAACCACCTTTTCACTCTATTTCTGCCTCCAGCCAGCCTCCCCATCTGATTCCCATGTAGTCTCAATAAAGTGTCAAAACATCCTAAAAAAAAATACAAAATGAACAGAATCAGCACTGACCCATTGCCTTCAACGGTGGCCTCCTTGAGGTGAATGTAACAGGCAGGAAAGATCCCCTGGAACAGAAGGCGGGAAAGACAGGACACACAATAAATAGATTGATACAGGACAGGCGATGTGAAGCCTGAACTTGTTTTGACCTCAGATCGGTCATTTCATGAGGTTAAATGGCATCCTGAGTCCATTGCAGAAGGGAAAGACAGGACACACAATAAATAGATTGATACAGGACAGGCGATGTGAAGCCTGAACTTGTTTTGACCTCAGATCGGTCATTTCATGAGGTTAAATGGCATCCTGAGTCCATTGCAGAAGGGAAAGACAGGACACACAAAACACTGAGACAGAAATAATATTTGATTTGTTATCGACGTTACACCATATTCACATCATAGTATATCACATTATGACTAACAAAAGACTGAGCTCAACTTGTTTAGATTTTAGATGTTGGAATGACGCTCCAACACCCCTGAATAGACGAAGGGAACCGCTGAGATGAAACTAAACCGTTTGAATGTTACAAAAATATATATCAACTCACTTTCTTGGACTTCCTCCTCAGCCTGTGACCTCTGTACCAGCCTGGAGGTGAAGACAACGGGACATATTACACGGCAAAAGGAAGCAACACCTAGCATTAGCATCACGCTGTCATCTCCAAAACACAACGACGGAGGGGGTCATATCTGAAACATTCTGACAGGGAGCACAGATCAGCTACGAGTTTAATGGAGACATCTACCAAAACACCTGCGTCACTGAGAACGACAGAATCACCTGCAATTATCCTTGGTAACCTGATCGGGACTGTCGTCACTTAGCGTGCCCTTATAAACATACAATATACCTTCATATGTCTGTAGTATGTGGACTGTGTCATCAGTGTGTTCCTACCTTCATATGTCTCTAGTATGTGGACTGTGTCATCAGTCAGTGTGTTCCTACCTTCATATGTCTTTAGTATGTGGACTGTGTCATCAGTGTGTCCCTTACCTTCATATGTCTTTAGTATGTGGACTGTGTCATCAGTGTGTTCCTTCCTTCATATGTCTCTAGTATGTGGACTGTGTCATCAGTCAGTGTGTTCCTACCTTCATATGTCTCTAGTATGTGGACTGTGTCATCAGTCAGTGTGTTCCTACCTTCATATGTCTCTAGTATGTGGACTGTGTCATCAGTCAGTGTGTTCCTACCTTCATATGTCTCTAGTATGTGGACTGTGTCATCAGTGTGTCCCTTACCTTCATATGTCTCTAGTATGTGGACTGTCATCAGTCAGTGTGTTCCTACCTTCATATGTCTCTAGTATGTGGACTGTGTCATCAGTCAGTGTGTTCCTACCTTCATATGTCTCTAGTATGTGGACTGTGTCATCAGTCAGTGTGTTCCTACCTTCATATGTCTCTAGTATGTGGACTGTGTCTCCAATCTGTAGCGACAGCTCCTCGTCTCCACGGACATCGTAATTGTAGATTGCTGAGGGGAGAGAAGAAGAGACGAGGCTATTAAAAGGACAGGAAAAGGAAAGAAGACGTGTGTCTTCTGTGTGGCAGGATGGTTGTGTGGGTGTCATACTAAAAACATAGCGGCAGCCAAGCTCACAGAACACCCACACACAGACTGACACATATCATATCTGCTGCAAACACAGTCATCAACAACCAAGACACCATATGTTTTACCCACCACACACACACAAAACACACACACACACACACATATCATATCTGCTGCAAACACAGTCATCAACAACCAAGACAACATATGTTCTCCCCACCACACACACCACTTGCAGTAAGGTTGGGGAGGACTCTACCTCTCCTCTCCTGCTGGGGGAAGGATACCATGCAGGGCCCCCGGTCGATGGGACTACTTTACCAAGGTGAATGACAGCATCATTTAAAAGGCCTTGTCACCACGGGTATCCCTCCACCCCACCAGGCGGGTATATTTAACAGAATTAACTCTTCCCCGATCTATTGGAGCTTATGCTGTACTGACACAATGAACTGAGACTCAAGCTCAGCCAAAATTGCACACTATTCCCTATGTAGTGCACTATTTCTGACCAGAGACCTATGGAGCTGGTTAAACGTAGTGCACTGGATAGGGAGAATAGGGTGCCAGTTGAGACCCTGGATAGGGAGAATAGGGAGCCATTTGAGACACTGGATAGAGAGAATAAGGTGCCATTTGAGACCCTGGATAGGGAGAATAGGTTGCCATTTGGGACACTGGATAGGGAGAATAGGGTGCCAGTTGGGACAGACCCTGGATAGGGAGAATAGGGTGCCAGTTGGGACACTGGATAGGGAGAATAGGGTGCCATTTGAGACACAAAACTTATTTTCCACCATAATTTGCAAATAAATTCATTAAAAATACTACAATGTGATTTTCTGGATTTTTTCCTTCTCATTTTGTCTGTCATAGTTGAAGTGTATCTATGATGAAAATTACAGGCCTCTCATCTTTTTAAGTGGGAGAACTTGCACAATTGATGGCTGACTAAATACTGTTTTGCCCCACTGTATGTATTACAGACTGAGAAAGTGTGACTGTGTATACTGGTGTGACTGCGTGATTGTGTGTTGGTTGCAGTTGCGACCAGGAATCATTGGACTGGCCCTGAAATGATTTGTAACCAGTCCGGTATCAATCAATCAGCAACCTCCACATTATCCGTGAGGAGAGTTCCTGGAAATGTAATCAAATCCCTTCTGCTGCCTGCCTCCATTCATTCCACACTTGTTTTCTCACAACAACAAGGCACCCTACTCCTTACATTGTTCACTACTTCCCTATAGGGCCCTGGTCTAAAGTAGTGCACTACTACACTATAGACCCTGCTCTAAAGTAGTGTACTACTACCCTATAGGCCCTGGTCTAAAGTAGTGCACTACTACCTTATAGACCCTGGTCTAAAGTAGTGTACTACTAACCTATAGGCCCTGGTCTAAAGTAGTGTACTACTAACCTATAGACCCTGGTCTAAAGTAGTGTACTACTTCCATATAGGGCCCGGGTCTAAAGTAGTGCACTACTACCCTATAGACCCTGGTCTAAAGTAGTGTACTACTAACCTATAGACCCTGGTCTAAAGTAGTGCACTACTACCCTATAGACCCTGGTCTAAAGTAGTGCACTACTACCCTATAGACCCTGGTCTAAAGTAGTGTACTACTAACCTATAGACCCTGGTCTAAAGTAGTGTACTACTTCCCTATAGGGCCCTGGTCTAAAGTAGTGCACTACTACCCTATAGGTCCTGGTCTAAAGTAGTGCACTACTTCCCTATAGGGCCCTGGTCTAAAGTAGTGCACTACTACCCTATAGGGCCCTGGTCTAAAGTAGTGCACTACTTCCCTATAGGGTCCTGGTCTAAAGTAGTGCACTACTACCCTATAGGACCCTGGTCTAAAGTAGTGCACTACTACCCTATAGGCCCTGGTCTAAAGTAGTGCACTACATAGGGAATAGGGTGCCACTTAGAGCTAAGGGTTTGTTGTGTTTATTTCCCTTCCTGGAACAATTCAGCAGCGATCCCAGAGAACCTACCAGAACACAGCGGGAGAGAGAGACTGTGTTAGTGGTGCGTGGGTCGGCTGTCTAATAACCCATCAACAACCTGATAATATAGATAACATGTGGGTCGGCTGTCTAATAACCCATCAACAACCTGATAATATAGATAACATGTGGGTCAGCTGTCTAATAACCCATCAACAACCTGATAATATAGATAACATGTGGGTCGGCTGTCTAATAACCCATCAACAACCTGATAATATAGATAACATGTGGGTCAGCTGTCTAATAACCCATCAACAACCTGATAATATAGAACATAGCTGTCTAATAACCCATCAACAACCTGATAATATAGATAACATGTGGGTCGGCTGTCTAATAACCCATCAACAACCTGATAATATAGATAACATGTGGGTCAGCTGTCTAATAACCCATCAACAACCTGATAATATAGATAACATGTGGGTCAGCTGTCTAATAACCCATCAACAACCTGATAATATAGATAACATGTGGGTCAGCTGTCTAATAACCCATCAACAACCTGATAATATAGAACTTAGCTGTCTAATAACCCATCAACAACCTGATAATATAGATAACATGTGGGTCAGCTGTCTAATAACCCATCAACAACCTGATAATATAGAACATAGCTGTCTAATAACCCATCAACAACCTGATAATATAGAACATAGCTGTCTAATAACCCATCAACAACCTGATAATATAGATAACATGTGGGTCAGCTGTCTAATAACCCATCAACAACCTGATAATATAGAACATAGCTGTCTAATAACCCATCAACAACCTGATAATATAGATAACATGTGGGTCAGCTGTCTAATAACCCATCAACAACCTGATAATATAGAACTTAGCTGTCTAATAACCCATCAACAACCTGATAATATAGATAACATGTGGGTCAGCTGTCTAATAACCCATCAACAACCTGATAATATAGAACATAGCTGTCTAATAACCCATCAACAACCTGATAATATAGAACATAGCTGTCTAATAACCCATCAACAACCTGATAATATAGATAACATGTGGGTCAGCTGTCTAATAACCCATCAACAACCTGATAATATAGAACATAGCTGTCTAATAACCCATCAACAACCTGATAATATAGATAACATGTGGGTCAGCTGTCTAATAACCCATCAACAACCTGATAATATAGAACATAGCTGTCTAATAACCCATCAACAACCTGATAATATAGATAACATGTGGGTCAGCTGTCTAATAACCCATCAACAACCTGATAATATAGAACATAGCTGTCTAATAACCCATCAACAACCTGATAATATAGATAACATGTGGGTCAGCTGTCTAATAACCCATCAACAACCTGATAATATAGATAACATGTGGGTCAGCTGTCTAATAACCCATCAACAACCTGATAATATAGAACATAGCTGTCTAATAACCCATCAACAACCTGATAATATAGATAACATGTGGGTCAGCTGTCTAATAACCCATCAAAACCTGATAATATAGAACATAGCTGTCTAATAACCCATCAACAACCTGATAATATAGATAATATGTGGGTCAGCTGTCTAATAACCCATCAACAACCTGATATAGATAACATGTGGGTCAGCTGTCTAATAACCCATCAACAACCTGATAATATAGATAACATGTGGGTCAGCTGTCTAATAACCCATCAACAACCTGATAATATAGAACATAGCTGTCTAATAACCCATCAACAACCTGATAATATAGATAATATGTGCTGTAGGCTACAGTCAGAGATGGCAGAACCAGAATTGTTTTTGCTTAAGACACATTTCAGCTTATAATTTCTGAACATTTTTATTTATTAGTTGATTAAATACACGCAGCTTCTCATCTGTCATTACTCGTTGCCCTAGAAGACTAAACTAATCCTTTGCTCACCGGGATAAAATGTCATAAATCAATAGAATGAACACTTCAATCTAGTGGACATTGGTCAAGTTCTGTGATCGTTGCTTCATTCATGGACCAAAGACATTTACAATCCAGGGAGAAAAATGCAATAAAGTGTTTCTGATTTCAGTTTGGCTTGGATGCATATATCTTATGATGCTGATAGAACCCATCTATAGAGGTGTTAACTACTAGCAGCTCCTATGATGCTGATAGAACCCATCTGTAGAGGTGTTAACTACTAGCAGCTCCTATGATGCTGATAACACCTCTACAGATGGGTCCTATCAGCATCATAAGAGCTGCTAGTAGTTAACACCTCTATATATGGGCTCTATCAGCATCATAAGAGCTGCTAGTAGTTAACACCTCTATAGATTGGGACCTAACTACTAGCAGCTCTTATGATGCTGATAGAACCCATCTATAGAGGTGTTAACTACTAGCAGCTCCTATGATGCTGATAGGACCCATCTGTAGAGGTGTTAACTACTAGCAGCTCTTATGATGCTGATAGGACCCATCTATAGAGGTGTTAACTACTAGCAGCTCCTATGATGCTGATAGAACCCATATATAGAGGTGTTAACTTCACATTCTCTCAAGATGCAGAAATAAATCCTATTTCTCCACTCCTGTTCCCAAATCAAAATGAGGCCTATGTTTGATGTGTCATTTTACTGCAAGAAATGCTTCATTCTGAAAAAACGAAGCAAGGCCATCGTATTCCTAATGTTTACCATAAAAACAAATGCAGCTAGCGATATTTCCTTATGTTTACCATAGAAACAAATGTAGCTAGCTATATTTCCTAATGTTTACCATAAAAACAAATGTAGCTAGCTATATTTCCTAATATTTACCATAAAAACAAATGTAGCTAGCTATATTTCCTAATGTTTACCATAAAAACAAATGTAGCTAGCTATATTTCCTAATATTTACCATAAAAACAAATGTAGCTAGCTATAATTCCTAATGTTTACCATAGAAACAAAATGTAGCTAGCTATAATTCCTAATGTTTACCATAGAAACAAAATGTAGCTAGCTATATTTCCTAATGTTCTGCATGAAGTTAATCTAGCGTTTTACCTGATAATAATAACCACCAGAGAAGTGGCGTCACATCAGTCAGAGTGATGTCTGCTGATAGAAAGACACCTCCTGGATGCAGGAATTTTACTGACAACGAGAGCTGATTATGAGAAGCAATTCAGATCTGGAGGACTGCAGGTTATGAGTCAACCCGTATATCAATAGTGTCGGTCGGTGTGTGTGTGTGTGTGTATGTGGTGTGTGTGTGTGTGTAGGAAACCCTGTAACAATGGGCTGAGGGAAACGAGTTCAGTGTGTCTGTACGTGTGAGAAACAAAAATAACCTACAGGGACAGACAGTAAACTAAACTAACAGAAGGAACCTACAGGGACAGTAAACTAAACTAACAGAAGGAACCTACAGGGACAGACAGTAAACTAAACTAACCTACAGGGACAGACAGTAAACTAAACTAACAGTAGGAACCTACAGGGACAGACAGTAAACTAAACTAACAGTAGGAACCTACAGGGACAGACAGTAAACTAAACTAACAGTAGGAACCTACAGGGACAGTAAACTAAACTAACAGTAGGAACCTACAGGGACAGACAGTAAACTAAACTAACAGTAGGAACCTACAGGGACAGTAAACTAAACTAACAGTAGGAACCTACAGGGACAGTAAACTAAACTAACAGTAGGAACCTACAGGGACAGACAGTAAACTAAACTAACAGTAGGAACCTACAGGGACAGTAAACTAAACTAACAGTAGGAACCTACAGGGACAGACAGTAAACTAAACTAACAGTAGGAACCTACAGGGACAGTAAACTAAACTAACAGAAGGAACCTACAGGGACAGTAAACTAAACTAACAGTAGGAACCTACAGGGACAGTAAACTAAACTAACAGTAGGAACCTACAGGGACAGACAGTAAACTAAACTAACAGTAGGAACCTACAGGGACAGTAAACTAAACTAACAGAAGGAACCTACAGGGACAGTAAACTAAACTAACAGTAGGAACCTACAGGGACAGTAAACTAAACTAACAGTAGGAACCTACAGGGACAGACAGTAAACTAAACTAACAGTAGGAACCTACAGGGACAGACAGTAAACTAAACTAACAGTAGGAACCTACAGGGACAGACAGTAAACTAAACTAACAGTAGGAACCTACAGGGACAGACAGTAAACTAAACTAACAGAAGGAACCTACAGGGACAGACAGTAAACTAAACTAACAGAAGGAACCTACAGGGACAGACAGTAAACTAAACTAACAGTAGGAACCTACAGGGACAGACAGTAAACTAAACTAACAGTAGGAACCTACAGGGACAGACAGTAAACTAAACTAACAGAAGGAACCTACAGGGACAGTAAACTAAACTAACAGTAGGAACCTACAGGGACAGACAGTAAACTAAACTAACAGTAGGAACCTACAGGGACAGTAAACTAAACTAACAGTAGGAACCTACAGGGACAGACAGTAAACTAAACTAACAGTAGGAACCTACAGGGACAGTAAACTAAACTAACAGAAGGAACCTACAGGGACAGTAAACTAAACTAACAGTAGGAACCTACAGGGACAGTAAACTAAACTAACAGTAGGAACCTACAGGGACAGTAAACTAAACTAACAGAAGGAACCTACAGGGACAGACAGTAAACTAAACTAACAGTAGGAACCTACAGGGACAGTAAACTAAACTAACAGTAGGAACCTACAGGGACAGACAGTAAACTAAACTAACCTACAGGGACAGTAAACTAAACTAACAGTAGGAACCTACAGGGACAGTAAACTAAACTAACAGTAGGAACCTACAGGGACAGTAAACTAAACTAACAGTAGGAACCTACAGGGACAGACAGTAAACTAAACTAACAGTAGGAACCTACAGGGACAGTAAACTAAACTAACAGTAGGAACCTACAGGGACAGACAGTAAACTAAACTAACAGTAGGAACCTACAGGGACAGTAAACTAAACTAACAGAAGGAACCTACAGGGACAGTAAACTAAACTAACAGTAGGAACCTACAGGGACAGTGAAACTAAACTAACAGTAGGAACCTACAGGGACAGACAGTAAACTAAACTAACAGTAGGAACCTACAGGGACAGTAAACTAAACTAACAGAAGGAACCTACAGGGACAGTAAACTAAACTAACAGTAGGAACCTACAGGGACAGTAAACTAAACTAACAGTAGGAACCTACAGGGACAGACAGTAAACTAAACTAACAGTAGGAACCTACAGGGACAGACAGTAAACTAAACTAACAGTAGGAACCTACAGGGACAGACAGTAAACTAAACTAACAGTAGGAACCTACAGGGACAGACAGTAAACTAAACTAACAGAAGGAACCTACAGGGACAGACAGTAAACTAAACTAACAGAAGGAACCTACAGGGACAGACAGTAAACTAAACTAACAGTAGGAACCTACAGGGACAGACAGTAAACTAAACTAACAGTAGGAACCTACAGGGACAGACAGTAAACTAAACTAACAGTAGGAACCTACAGGGACAGTAAACTAAACTAACAGTAGGAACCTACAGGGACAGACAGTAAACTAAACTAACAGTAGGAACCTACAGGGACAGTAAACTAAACTAACAGTAGGAACCTACAGGGACAGTAAACTAAACTAACAGTAGGAACCTACAGGGACAGACAGTAAACTAAACTAACAGAAGGAACCTACAGGGACAGTAAACTAAACTAACAGTAGGAACCTACAGGGACAGACAGTAAACTAAACTAACAGTAGGAACCTACAGGGACAGACAGTAAACTAAACTAACAGTAGGAACCTACAGGGACAGACAGTAAACTAAACTAACAGTAGGAACCTACAGGGACAGTAAACTAAACTAACAGTAGGAACCTACAGGGACAGTAAACTAAACTAACAGTAGGAACCTACAGGGACAGTAAACTAAACTAACAGTAGGAACCTACAGGGACAGACAGTAAACTAAACTAACAGTAGGAACCTACAGGGACAGTAAACTAACAGAAGGAACCTACAGGGACAGTAAACTAAACTAACAGTAGGAACCTACAGGGACAGACAGTAAACTAAACTAACAGTAGGAACCTACAGGGACAGACAGTAAACTAAACTAACAGTAGGAACCTACAGGGACAGACAGTAAACTAAACTAACAGTAGGAACCTACAGGGACAGTAAACTAAACTAACAGTAGGAACCTACAGGGACAGTAAACTAAACTAACAGTAGGAACCTACAGGGACAGACAGTAAACTAAACTAACAGTAGGAACCTACAGGGACAGTAAACTAAACTAACAGAAGGAACCTACAGGGACAGTAAACTAAACTAACAGTAGGAACCTACAGGGACAGTAAACTAAACTAACAGTAGGAACCTACAGGGACAGTAAACTAAACTAACAGTAGGAACCTACAGGGACAGACAGTAAACTAAACTAACAGTAGGAACCTACAGGGACAGACAGTAAACTAAACTAACAGTAGGAACCTACAGGGACAGACAGTAAACTAAACTAACAGTAGGAACCTACAGGGACAGACAGTAAACTAAACTAACAGTAGGAACCTACAGGGACAGACAGTAAACTAAACTAACAGAAGGAACCTACAGGGACAGACAGTAAACTAAACTAACAGTAGGAACCTACAGGGACAGTAAACTAAACTAACAGTAGGAACCTACAGGGACAGACAGTAAACTAAACTAACAGAAGGAACCTACAGGGACAGACAGTAAACTAAACTAACAGTAGGAACCTACAGGGACAGACAGTAAACTAAACTAACAGTAGGAACCTACAGGGACAGACAGTAAACTAAACTAACAGTAGGAACCTACAGGGACAGACAGTAAACTAAACTAACAGTAGGAACCTACAGGGACAGACAGTAAACTAAACTAACAGTAGGAACCTACAGGGACAGACAGTAAACTAAACTAACAGTAGGAACCTACAGTGACAGACAGTAAACTAAACTAACAGTAGGAACCTACAGGGACAGACAGTAAACTAAACTAACAGTAGGAACCTACAGGGACAGTAAACTAAACTAACAGTAGGAACCTACAGGGACAGTAAACTAAACTAACAGTAGGAACCTACAGGGACAGTAAACTAAACTAACAGTAGGAACCTACAGGGACAGACAGTAAACTAAACTAACAGTAGGAACCTACAGGGACAGTAAACTAACAGAAGGAACCTACAGGGACAGTAAACTAAACTAACAGTAGGAACCTACAGGGACAGACAGTAAACTAAACTAACAGTAGGAACCTACAGGGACAGACAGTAAACTAAACTAACAGTTGGAACCTACAGGGACAAACAGTAAACTAAACTAACAGTAGGAACCTACAGGGACAGACAGTAAACTAAACTAACAGTAGGAACCTACAGGGACAGTAAACTAAACTAACAGTAGGAACCTACAGGGACAGTAAACTAAACTAACAGTAGGAACCTACAGGGACAGACAGTAAACTAAACTAACAGTAGGAACCTACAGGGACAGTAAACTAAACTAACAGTAGGAACCTACAGGGACAGACAGTAAACTAAACTAACAGTAGGAACCTACAGGGACAGTAAACTAAACTAACAGTAGGAACCTACAGGGACAGTAAACTAAACTAACAGTAGGAACCTACAGGGACAGTAAACTAAACTAACAGAAGGAACCTACAGGGACAGTAAACTAAACTAACAGTAGGAACCTACAGGGACAGTAAACTAAACTAACAGTAGGAACCTACAGGGACAGTAAACTAAACTAACAGTAGGAACCTACAGGGACAGTAAACTAAACTAACAGTAGGAACCTACAGGGACAGTAAACTAAACTAACAGTAGGAACCTACAGGGACAGACAGTAAACTAAACTAACAGTAGGAACCTACAGGGACAGTAAACTAAACTAACAGTAGGAACCTACAGGGACAGACAGTAAACTAAACTAACAGTAGGAACCTACAGGGACAGACAGTAAACTAAACTAACAGTAGGAACCTACAGGGACAGTAAACTAAACTAACAGTAGGAACCTACAGGGACAGACAGTAAACTAAACTAACAGTAGGAACCTACAGGGACAGACAGTAAACTAAACTAACAGAAGGAACCTACAGGGACAGTAAACTAAACTAACAGTAGGAACCTACAGGGACAGACAGTAAACTAAACTAACAGTAGGAACCTACAGGGACAGTAAACTAAACTAACAGTAGGAACCTACAGGGACAGACAGTAAACTAAACTAACAGTAGGAACCTACAGGGACAGACAGTAAACTAAACTAACAGTAGGAACCTACAGGGACAGTAAACTAAACTAACAGAAGGAACCTACAGGGACAGACAGTAAACTAAACTAACAGTAGGAACCTACAGGGACAGACAGTAAACTAAACTAACAGTAGGAACCTACAGGGACAGTAAACTAAACTAACAGAAGGAACCTACAGGGACAGACAGTAAACTAAACTAACAGTAGGAACCTACAGGGACAGTAAACTAAACTAACAGTAGGAACCTACAGGGACAGACAGTAAACTAAACTAACAGTAGGAACCTACAGGGACAGACAGTAAACTAAACTAACAGTAGGAACCTACAGGGACTAACTACTGTGCTACTGTGGAACTAGGTCACATTGTGATGCCCATTCTGATGGTTATCAATGTATCAGACAGGCGCAGAGAGAGATCGATGCAGAGAGAGAGACATGTGCCTAAATATCAGGCTGAACCTCCAGACAGGTGGAGAGAGACAGACAGGAGCAGAGAGAAATTAACCCCATCCAGGTCAACCATGCCAAATGAACCCCATCATAATGAACCCCATTCAGGTCAACCTTGCCAACAGCCTCCTCCTGGGAACAGCCCCAGACAGGGGGAGGAGAGAGAGTCCCAGGGAACAGCCTCCTCCTGGGAGCAGTCCCAGACAGGGGGAGGAGAGGGAGTCCCAGGGAACAGTCTCCTCCTGGGAGCAGCCCCAGACAGGGAGAGGAGAGGGAGTCCCAGGAAACAGCCTCCTCCTGGGAGCAGCCACAGACAGGGGGAGGAGAGGGAGTCCCAGGAAACAGCCTCCTCCTGGGAGCAACCACAGCAGATCACTGGGTCTCTGTGTGAAAGGGGCCCATTGAGGGAGAGACAGAGAGCGACGATGAGCGACAGAGAGCGACAGAGAGCGACAGAGAGCGACAGAGAGCGACAGAGAGCGACAGAGAGAGACAGAGAGACAGAGAGAGACAGAGAGAGACAGAGAGAGACAGAGAGAGACTCCACTGCAGCAGTCAGTAGGGCCGTGAACTGCGTGTTAAAAGATCGTATCCCATCTGACACCAAACCAGAGCAAACAGAACGCAGAATAAGTGCTGAGGAATAATTACAGAGTAACGTGGACACTTAAGACACAACACGGATCACACTGGTCAGCTGTGGAAGCAGGAAGACCGCAGAAAGTCAGCAGAGAGCCTTGTCTAGCCATGCTGAGGAGATAACTGTGTGCCAAGGTCTCCTTCAGGGATGTGTCCAGTGTTATTAGGATAAAGAGAGTAACAGCTGCCTGGGGGAGTAGAGCCGGAGCTTCTGCTGTAGCACAGGGCTAGTGTGGAACAGGTACCATGAATAACCCCAGCTGTATCCATCACTTTCTGCTCTAGCACAGGGCTAGTGTGGAACAGCATGAATAACACCAGCTATAACCATCACTTTCTGCTGTAGCACAGGGCTAGTGTGGAACAGCATGAATAACCCCAGCTATAACCATCACTTTCTGCTATAGCACAGGGCTAGTGTGGAACAGCATGAATAACCCCAGCTATAACCATCACAGCACAACGCTTTCTCACGAACACACACGGATCAAACTCCCTTAAAATAACCCCAGCTCTAACTCTCTCTAACTCACTCGCTCACAAACACACAACATCTAATACCCCTCGATAACTGTCACAGCGCTCTGCTCTGCCCTACAGAAACACACAACATCTAATACCCTCGATAACTGTCCCAACGCTCTGCTCTGCACACAACATCTAATACAGAAACACACAACATCTAATACCCCTCGATAACTGTCCCAACGCTCTGCTCTGCTCCACAGAAACACACAACATCTAATACCCTCGATAACTGTCACAACGCTCTGCTCTACAGAAACACACAACATCTAATACCCTCGATAACTGTCCCAACGCTCTGCCCTACAGAAACACACAACATCTAATACCCCTCGATAACTGTCCCAACGCTCTGCCCTACAGAAACACACAACATCTAATACCCCTCGATAACTGTCCCAACGCTCTGCCCTACAGAAACACACAACATCTAATACCCTCGATAACTGTCCCAACGCTCTGCCCTACAGAAACACACAACATCTAATACCCCTCGATAACTGTCACAACGCTCTGCTCTACAGAAACACACAACATCTAATACCCCTCGATAACTGTCCCAACGCTCTGCCCTACAGAAACACACAACATCTAATACCCCTCGATAACTGTCACAACGCTCTGCCCTACAGAAACACACAACATCTAATACCCCTCGATAACTGTCACAACGCTCTGCTCTACAGAAACACACAACATCTAATACCCCTCGATAACTGTCCCAACGCTCTGCTCTGCCCTACAGAAACACACAACATCTAATACCCTCGATAACTGTCACAACGCTCTGCTCTGCCCTACAGAAACACACAACATCTAATACCCCTCGATAACTGTCACAACGCTCTGCCCTACAGAAACACACACCATCTAATACCCCTCGATAACTGTCACAGCGCTCTGCCCTACAGAAACACACAACATCTAATACCCCTCGATAACTGTCACAACACTCTGCCCTACAGAAACACACACCATCTAATACCCCTCGATAACTGTCCCAGCGCTCTGCTCTGCTCTACAGAAACACACACCATCTAATACCCCTCGATAACTGTCACAACACTCTGCCCTACAGAAACACACAACATCTAATACCCCTCGATAACTGTCACAGCGCTCTGCTCCACAGAAACACACACCATCTAATACCCCTCGATAACTGTCACAGCGCTCTGCTCTGCTCTACAGAAACACACACCATCTAATACCCCTCGATAACTGTCACAACGCTCTGCTCCACAGAAACACACAACATCTAATACCCCTCGATAACTGTCACAGCGCTCTGCCCTACAGAAACACACAACATCTAATACCCCTCGATAACTGTCACAGCGCTCTGCTCTGCCCTACAGAAACACACAACATCTAATACCCCTCGATAACTGTCCCAACGCTCTGCTCTACAGAAACACACACCATCTAATACCCCTCGATAACTGTCACAGCGCTCTGCTCTGCTCTACAGAAACACACAACATCTAATACCCCTCGATAACTGTCACAGCGCTCTGCTCTGCTCTACAGAAACACACAACATCTAATACCCCTCGATAACTGTCACAGCGCTCTGCTCTGCCCTACAGAAACACACAACATCTAATACCCCTCGATAACTGTCACAGCGCTCTGCTCTGCCCTACAGAAACACACAACATCTAATACCCCTCGATAACTGTCACAACGCTCTGCTCTGCTCTACAGAAACACACAACATCTAATACCCCTCGATAACTGTCACAACGCTCTGCTCTGCTCTACAGAAACACACAGCATCTAATACCCCTCGATAACTGTCACAACGCTCTGCTCTGCCCTACAGAAACACACAACATCTAATACCCCTCGATAACTGTCACAACGCTCTGCTCTGCTCCACAGAAACACACAACATCTAATACCCCTCGATAACTGTCCCAACACTCTGCTCTACAGAAACACACAACATCTAATACCCCTCGATAACTGTCACAACGCTCTGCTCTACAGAAACACACAAACCTAACAAACCAAAACTCCGCTGAGGCCTAGCGAAGCCAACAGCCTTTCTCCAGTGTACGCATAGAGTCCGGTAAATTGTCACTATAATTGAACGAGACAGCCTTATCACAGTAGAATAACAAAATGACACTTATCTGTGGACCGATACAGCTGTGTCAGTCACAGCATGCACACTGACGCAATCTAATTATCAACACAAAATCATTACACCTTATTGGTGGAAAAGAAGCTCAGACACAGACACAGAACAGAAACTGTGATAATTATAGTTTTACACCTGGTTTGACCGAAGAGAGGGGGGACAGAGAGACAGAGACAGAGAGACAGAGAGAGAGACAATCCCCTACCAGATACCTCACTGTGACTGGGTTTCAACAATGGGAGGTCATTTTCCACTTGTCAAAAGCACCACCGCAGGGTCTGACTGGCCAGAGAAAAGATCTGATCAACTGAAAGAGAAAATAGTCTTCAACTATCAGCTCCACCAGCCCATTACTGGACTGACACTAACACAGAGACAGGTGCCAGAGGGAGCAGAGACAGGTGCCAGAGGGAGCAGAGACAGGTGCCAGAGGGAGCAGAGACAGGTGCCAGAGGGAGCAGAGACAGGTGCCAGAGGGAGCAGAGACAGGTGCCAGAGGGAGCAGAGACAGGTGCCAGAGGTTAGTAGGGAGTAGAGAGGTGAACTGATCAACAAAACAAAATGTCTTCCACACCACTAATGTA
The DNA here is from genome assembly GCF_018296145.1 of Oncorhynchus tshawytscha. Classification (NCBI taxonomy): domain Eukaryota; kingdom Metazoa; phylum Chordata; class Actinopteri; order Salmoniformes; family Salmonidae; genus Oncorhynchus; species Oncorhynchus tshawytscha. The sequence goes on along the minus strand of NW_024609013.1, from coordinate 7,556 downwards.
GTGAAGGACAACAGAAAAGTCAGAAGGATGAGGAGGAGGATGAAGAGGTGGAAGAGGAGGATAAAGAGGTGGAGGAGTAAGAGGTGGAAGACGGGAAGGTGGAAGAGGTGGTGGCTGAGGAGAAGAGGAGGATAAAGAGGAGGAGAAGAGCAGGATGAGGATAAAGAGGATAAAGAGGAGGTGGTGGAAGACAGGGGGGAGGAGAAGGTGGCGGAGGAGGAGAAAGTCCTCACAGAGATGCCAACACTCCTAAGGCACTTGGCAGGGCCTCGCCCAACACAGACGGAGTTCAAGCACCAAGTCCCCAACTACTGAGTTCAGAATAGGCTGGCCAGCTATCCAGATTGTTATATGTTCATACTGACCTTGTGACATACCGGGATATTCAGTAATACCCGGCACTGAACACAAGGGGCGCCATTTTAGAACCCCAGAGCCTCTGGAATCAGAAGGTTAGCAATGCTAACATGTTAAAATCCCATAGTGAATGCTAACTAAATGCTAACATGTCAAATCCCATAGAGAATGCTAACTAAATGGTAACATGTTAAAATCCCATAGAGAATGCAAACTAAATGCTAACATGTTAATATCCCATAGAGAATGCTAACTAAATGCTAACATGTTAAAATCCCATAGAGAATGCAAACTAAATGCTAACATGTTAATATCCCATAGAGAATGCTAACTAAATGCTAACATGTTAATATCCCATAGAGAATGCTAACTAAATGCTAACATGTTAAAATCCCATAGAGAATGCAAACTAAGTGCTAACATGTTAAAATCCCATAGAGAATGCTAACTAAATGCTAACATGTTAATATCCCATAGAGAATGCTAACTAAATGCTAACATGTTAAAATCCCATAGAGAATGCAAACTAAGTGCTAACATGTTAAAATCCCATAGAGAATGCTAACTAAATGCTAACATGTTAATATCCCATAGAGAATGCTAACTAAATGCTAACATGTTAAAATCCCATAGAGAATGCAAACTAAGTGCTAACATGTTAAAATCCCATAGAGAATGCTAACTAAATGCTAACATGTTAATATCCCGTAGAGAATGCTAACTAAATGCTAACATGTTAAAATCCCATAGAGAATGCTAACCAAATGCTAACGAGCACATTGCGAACATTTTATAAAGTCTCAGACCGAAACTGCAGCATTTGCAGGACAGACATCCCAACTCAAAGTTATAGAAGTAACAAACAAAAAAAATGCTACTCACAGTTTGCTGCAAGCACAAAACAAATATTAAACAACAAGAATCTTGATCAAGGAGGGAATTCTGTGCTGTTACTAAGCGAATGCTTGATTTTGGAAGAAGCTAACCACTAGATAGCTAAGTAGCTACTAAATTAGCAAACCAAAAAAAACATCCCGGGACTATTTCCAAACACCTCATATACATGACTCTACTCCAGCCACTTTAATCATGGGAATTGATGGGAAATGTAAAATATATCACTAGCCACTTTAAACAATGCTACCTAATATAATGTTTACATACCCTACATTATTCATCTCATATGCATACGTAGATACTGTACTCTATATCATCTACTGCATCCTTATGTAATACATGTATCACTAGCCACTTTAACTATGCCACTTGGTTTACATACTCATCTCATATGTATATACTGTACTCGATATCATCTACTGTATCTTGCCTATGCTGCTCTGTACCATCACTCATTCATATATCCTTATGTACATATTCTTTATCCCCTTACACTGTGTATAAGACAGTAATTTTGGAATTGTTAGTTAGATTACTTGTTGGTTATTACGGCATTGTCGGAACTAGAAGCACAAGCATTTCGCTACACTCGCATTAACATCTGCTAACCATGTGTATGTGACAAATAAAATTTGATTTGATTTGATATATTTACATATTAGTCATTTAGCAGACCCTCTTATCCAGAGATACTTATAGGCACCCTTGTAGGCACCAAATATAGGGAATAGGCACCCTATTCCCTATATTGCACACTACTTCTGACTAGGGCCCTATAGGGCTCTGATCAAGTGTAGTGCACACAGTAATAGGGGAGAAGAGTGCCATTTGGGAAGCAGCCACTGTGTTCAATAAATACACATCCTTTAGTTCCTGTATGTTCTGAGTCATCCACTTCCTTTAGTTACTGTATGTTCTGCAATGTTCCCTAAAGCACAGAGGGTAGAGACAGCAGACAGACACTACCTCATCCTTCACAGCTTTTCACACTGTAATGTCTCCAGTGTGAGTCCTAAAATGGCACCATAGACCCTATATAGTGCACTCCAGGCCATTTGGGAAGCAGCCTCAGCATTTGTACCTGCAGAGAGAGTCTGAGCTGCTCCATGGTCTCTGATGAGATGGGTAGAGGTGTTTTTTTTAACTGTCAATCTGCAGCTAATTCTCCAACTCACTTACTGACTGATACACCTGGCTGAGTTAGGCAATCAAAAACTGGAACCACAGACCCTGGAGGAGGGTCTCAGGCACTGAGAATGACGAGGAGTTAGCATCTTAAAGCTATACTAAGTTCCAGTCCTGACTTCTCTATGTTTTCTTCTCTAACAAGCTACTGTGTTCAGAATCCCTGATCTTAGAAACACAAAGTTCCCAGTCCTAACTGTGCCATGTACAGTTCCCAGTCCTAACTGTGCCATGTACAGTTCCCAGTCCTAACTGTGCCATGTACAGTCCCCAGTCCTAACTGTGCCATGTACAGTCCCCAGTCCTAACTGTGCCATGTACAGTCCCCAGTCCTAACTGTGCCATGTACAGTTCCCAGTCCTAACTGTGCCATGTAAAGTCCCCAGTCCGAACTGTGCCATGTACCCCAGTCCTAACTGTGCCATGTACAGTTCCCAGTCCCAACTGTGCCATGTACAGTCCCCAGTCCCAACTGTGCCATGTACAGTCCCCAGTCCCAACTGTGCCATGTACAGTCCCCAGTCCCAACTGTGCCATGTACAGTCCCCAGTCCCAACTGTGCCATGTACAGTCCCCAGTCCCAACTGTGCCATGTACAGTCCCCAGTCCCAACTGTGCCATGTACAGTCCCCAGTCCCAACTGTGCCATGTACAGTCCCCAGTCCCAACTGTGCCATGTACAGTCCCCAGTCCCAACTGTGCCATGTACAGTCCCCAGTCCCAACTGTGCCATGTACAGTCCCCAGTCCCAACTGTGCCATGTACAGTCCCCAGTCCCAACTGTGCCATGTACAGTCCCCAGTCCCAACTGTGCCATGTACAGTCCCCAGTCCCAACTGTGCCATGTACAGTCCCCAGTCCCAACTGTGCCATGTACAGTCCCCAGTCCCAACTGTGCCATGTACAGTCCCCAGTCCCAACTGTGCCATGTACAGTCCCCAGTCCCAACTGTGCCATGTACAGTCCCCAGTCCCAACTGTGCCATGTACAGTCCCCAGTCCCAACTGTGCCATCAGTCCCCAGTCCCACTGTGCCATGTACAGTCCCCAGTCCCAACTGTGCCATGTACAGTCCCCAGTCCCAACTGTGCCATGTACAGTCCCCAGTCCCAACTGTGCCATGTACAGTCCCCAGTCCCAACTGTGCCATGTACAGTCCCCAGTCCCAACTGTGCCATGTACAGTCCCCAGTCCCAACTGTGCCATGTACAGTCCCCAGTCCCAACTGTGCCATGTACAGTCCCCAGTCCCAACTGTGCCATGTACAGTCCCCAGTCCCAACTGTGCCATGTTCAGTCCCCAGTCCCAACTGTGCCATGTACAGTCCCCAGTCCCAACTGTGCCATGTACAGTCCCCAGTCCCAACTGTGCCATGTACAGTCCCCAGTCCCAACTGTGCCATGTACAGTCCCCAGTCCTAACTGTGCCATGTACAGTCCCCAGTCCTAACTGTGCCATGTACAGTCCCCAGTCCTAACTGTGCCATGTACAGTCCCCAGTCCTAACTGTGCCATGTACAGTTCCCAGTCCTAACTGTGCCATGTACAGTTCCCAGTCCTAACTGTGCCATGTACAGTTCCCAGTCCTAACTGTGCCATGTAAAGTCCCCAGTCCTAACTGTGCCATGTACAGTTCCCAGTCCTAACTGTGCCATGTACAGTCCCCAGTCCTAACTGTGCCATGTACAGTTCCCAGTCCTAACTGTGCCATGTTAAGTAGAGATCGACCGACTAATCGTAATGGCCGATAACTTGAAATCGTCCCTAATTTTTCATAACAATTGGAAATATGTATTTTTGGGCGCCAATGTTTTTTTTATACCTTTATTTAACTAGGCAAGTTAGTTAAGAACACATTCTTAAGTCAGGAACGGTGGGTTAACTGCCTCGTTCAGGGGCAGAACGACAAATTTTCAACTTGTCCGATCGGGGGATCCAATCTTGCAACCTTACAGTTAACTAGTCCAATGCAATAACGACCTGCCTCTCTCTCGTTGCACTCCACAAGGAGTCTGCCTGTTACGCGAATGCAGTAAGCCAAGGTAAGTTGCTAGCTAGCATTAAACTTATAAAAAACAATCAATCATAATCACTAGTTAACTACACATGGTTGATGATATTACTAGATATTATCTAGCGTGTCCTGCGTTGCATATAATCTGACTGAGCATACAAGAATACAAGTATCGAAGTTTCTGACAGTGGTGGTAGGCAGAAGCAGGCCTGTAAACATTCATTCAAACAGCACTTTCGTGCGTTTTGCCAGCAGCCCTCAAGCCTATCAACTCCCGACATGAGGCTGGTGTAAACAAAGTGAAATGGCTAGCTAGTTCGCGCGCGCCAATAGCGTTTCAAACGTCACTCGCTCTGAGCCTTCTAGTAGTTGTTCCCCTTGCTCTGCATAGGTAACGCTGCTTCGAGGGTGGCTGTTGTCGTTGTGTTGCTGGTTCGAGCCCAGGGAGGAGCGAGGAGAGGGACGGAAGCTATACTGTTACACTGGCAATACTAAAGTGCCTATAAGAACATCTAATTGTCAAAGGTTAATGAAATACAAATGGTATAGAGGGAAATAGTCCTATAATTCCTATAATAACTACAACCTAAAAATGTCTTACCTGGGAATATTGAAGACTCATGTTAAAAGGGACCATCAGCTTTCATATGTTCTCATGTTCTGAGCAAGGAACTTAAACGTTAGCTTTCTTACATGGCACATATTGCACTTTTACTTTCTTCTCCAACACGCATTATTTAAACCAAATTGAACATGTTTCATTATTTATTTGAGGCTAAATTGATTTTATTGATGTATTATATTAAGTTAAAATAAGTGTTCATTCAGTATTGTTGTAATTGTCATTATTACAAATAAATAAATAAATAAAAATCGTCCGATTAATCGGTATTGGCTTTTTTGGTCCTACAATAATCTGTATCGAAAAATCATAATCAGTCAACCTCTAATTAGCATACTAAACAGGTCTAGTCTTCACACTATGGATTCTAGCAGAATGGAACAGTCAGAGCCTCACAGACAGGATTCAAGGCTGTGATCAACCTTTGGACTGACACAAGAGTAAGAGATATTGAGAAGAGTAAAGAGATAATGAGACAAGAGACAGAGATATTGAGAAGAGTAAAGAGATAATGAGACAAGATACAGATAATGAGTCAAGAGATAATGAGACGAGAGACAGAGATAATGAGAAGAGACAGAGATAACGAGACGAGAGACAGAGATATTGAGAAGGGTAAAGAGATAATGAGACAAGATACAGATAATGAGACAAGAGATAATGACAAGAGACAGAGATATTGAGAAGAGTAAGAGATAATGAGACAAGATGCAGAGATAATGAGAAGAGAGAGATAACGAGACAAGAGACAGAGATATTGAGAAGGGTGAAGAGATAATGAGATAATGAGATAATGAGACGAGAGACAGAGATATTGAGAAGAGACAGAGATAACGAGACGAGAGACAGAGATATTGAGAAGAGACAGATATAACGAGAGACAGATATTGAGAAGAGACAGAGATAACGAGACGAGAGACAGAGATATTGAGAAGAGACAGATATAACGAGACGAGAGACAGATATTGAGAAGAGACAGAGATAACGAGACGAGAGACAGAGATATTGAGAAGAGACAGATAACGAGACGAGAGACAGAGATAACGAGACGAGAGACAGAGATAATGAGAAGAGACAGAGATAACGAGACGAGAGACAGAGATATTGAGAAGAGTAAGAGATAATGAGACAAGAGACAGATATTGAGAAGAGACAGATAACGAGACGAGAGACAGAGATATTGAGAAGAGACAGATAACGAGACGAGAGACAGAGATATTGAGAAGAGACAGAGATAACGAGACGAGAGACAGAGATATTGAGAAGAGACAGATAACGAGACGAGAGAGAGATATTGAGAAGAGACAGATAACGAGACGAGAGACAGAGATATTGAGAAGAGACAGATAACGAGACGAGAGACAGAGATATTGAGAAGAGAAATGAGATAATGAGACGAGAGATAAAGTGAAGCGTCTCGTCTGCCTAACAGACTTGTACGTCTGGGATCAATACGACGTCCCGTAGACACACAGACGAGGTCACGTGTTTATTATGCAAGACCAGTCTGCTTTCTGCCGTGCCTCTGATAACGCCTACGCAGGACTGGGAGACTAGCTAGCGAACAGTCTTCAGAGACAGAGGAGCAGCACACAGGTCGGCCTGCATTAATGTGGGGGGCTTTCCTCAGACAGACAGAGACAGGAGAAGAGCTGCATAGTGAACAAACAGCAATATTTCATAAATCTATTGGAGAGAGGAGGCCGGGCTAGTCTTCACAGACACCATGTCTCATGGGAGGAGGGTCAGAAGACTAGAGAGAGGAGGCTGGGCTAGTCTTCACAGACACCATGTCTCATGGGTGGAGAGTCAGAAGACTAGAGAGAGGAGGCTGGGCTAGTCTTCACAGACACCATGTCTCATGGGAGGAGGGTCAGAAGACTAGAGAGAGGAGGCCGGGCTAGTCTTCACAGACACCATGTCTCATGGGAGGAGAGTCAGAAGACTAGAGAGAGAGGAGGCTGGGCTAGTCTTCACAGACACCATGTCTCATGGGAGGAGGGTCAGAAGACTAGAGAGAGGAGGCCGGGCTAGTCTTCACAGACACCATGTCTCATGGGAGGAGGGTCAGAACACTAGAGAGAGAGGAGGCTGGGCTAGTCTCCACACAGAGGCTGTGCCATGTAAACTCCCCAGTCCTAACTGTGCCATGTAAAGTTCCCAGTCCTAACTGTGCCATGTACAGTTCCCAGTCCCCAGTCCTAACTGTGCCATGTACAGTCCCCAGTCCTAACTGTGCCATGTACAGTCCCCAGTCCTAACTGTACAGTCCCCAGTCCTAACTGTGCCATGTACAGTTCCCAGTCCTAACCCAGTCCCCAGTCCTAACTGTGCCATGTAAGTTCCCAGTCCTAACTGTGCCATGTACAGTCCCCAGTCCTAACTGTGCCATGTACCCCAGTCCTAACTGTGCCATGTACAGTCCCCAGTCCTAACTGTGCCATGTACAGTCCCCAGTCCTAACTGTGCCATGTAAAGTCCCC